>NW_028270165.1:32523107-32704357 GCF_037043375.1 Chiloscyllium plagiosum
TAATGTGGCTTCGCCCCTTGTTGGCCTGTCTATATACTGTGTCAGGGAGCCTTCCTGCACACACTGGACAAAAACTGACTCATCTATAGCACTCGTACTATCGTGTTCCCAGTCAACATTAGGAAAGTTGAAGTCCCCCATGACAACTACCCTGTCTCTCTCACTCCTATCGAGGATCATTTTTGCTATCCTTTCCTCTACATCTCTGGAACTATTCGGAGGCCTATAGAAAACTCCCAACAGAGTGAGATCTCCTTTCCTGTTTCTAACTTCAGTCCATACTATCTCAGTTGGCGAGTCCCCAAACATCCTTTCTGCAACTCTAATACTGTCCTTGACCAACAATGCCACACATCCCCCCTTTTACCATCTTCTCTGTTGTTACTGAAACATCTAAATTCTGGAACCTGCAATAACCATTCCTGTCCCTGCTCTAACGATGTCTCCGAAATGGCCACAACATCGAAGTCACAGGTACCAACCCATGCTGCAAGTTCACCCACCTTCTTCCGGATGCTCCTGGCATTGAAGTAGACACACTTCAAACCAACTTCTTGCTTGCTGGTGCCATCTTGCGACCCTGAAACTTGATTTTGGACCTCCCTACTCTCAACGTTTTCTATTATTGAACTACAATTTTGGTTCCCAAACCCCTGCTGGATTAGTTTCAACCCACTCCAATAGCCTTAGCGATGTCCCTCCCTCCCCATGATATTGGTACCTTTCTGGTTCAAATGAAGACCATCCTGCTTATCGAAGTCCCACCTAATCCAGAAAGAGCCCCAATTATCCAAGAATCCAACACCCTTCCTCCTGCACTTTCCCTGTAGTCACGTGTTCAACTCCTCTCTCTCCTTGTTCCTCGCCTCACTCGCACGTGTCACGGGCAACAAACCAGAGATAACAATTCTGTTCGTCCTACCTCTGAGCTTCCATCCTAGGTCCCTGAATGTCTTCTTACCTATGGTGTTGGTGTCTATGTGGACCACGACTTGGGGCTGCTCCCCCTCCCCCGTAAGAATCCCCAAAACACGATCAGAGACATCACGAACCCTGGCAGCTGGGAGGCAACAGATCAACCGTGAATCCCTCTTGACCCCACAGAACCTCCTATTTGTCCCCCTAACTATGGAGTCCCCAATGACTACTGCTCTTTTCCTCTTCCCCTTTCCCTTCTGAGCGGCAGGGACAGACTCTTTGTACCCCATTGCTTTCCCCTGGGAAGTTGACCCCCGCAATAGAATCCAAAATGGTATACTTATTGTTGAGGGGAATGGCCACAGGGGATCCCTGCACTGCCAGCCGGTACCATTTCCGTCCACTGACTGTAACCCATTTGCCTTTTTCTTGTACCTGAGGAGTGACTACCTCCCTGTAAGTCCTCTCAATAACCCCGTCTGCCTCCCAAATGATCCGAAGTTCATCCAGCTCCAGCTCCTGTTCCCTAATGCGGTTTTCGAGGAGCTGGAGTTGGGTGCACTTCCCGCAGATGTAGTCAGCAGGGACACTAGTGGTGACCCTTACCTCCCACATTCTGCAGGAGGAACATTCAACTACCCTAACCTCCATTCCCACTAGTCTTAATTCCCAAAGAGACTGATGAAAAAAATAAGGAATAAAAAAATCTCGTTACCTTATCAATCTAGCGCACAGGTCTTTTTTGTTGGTTAGAGGAGGAGGATGGGTGGGAGACAGTACCCGATTATTGTTTTGTGTAACGCAACCACACAAATATATGACTTCCCAGAAGTCCTTCACTCTTCTAGGCAAATGGAGGCCCGGCTCCCGAGGTAAGTCCCTTTTAATGCGGGAAAACTCACCATTCCCGGCAGCCCTCGCTTCACCTCTCCTTCTCTCCCCGCCGCTCTGGCAAAATGGATCATATAAGACCTTCTCAGACATTTTGCCCTTCTGTTCCAATTACTTTGTACATCAGCACACTATTTTTCAATGATTTAATAGTAATTTTGAACACAGGTTTAGCTAGAATTAAAACACCTAAAATATTAACAAGATTTCATAACTGAAGCTGTTTAGGGGGATGGTGTTCTTCGTCTTTGAAATCTTTCAGTGTAATTTTACTGCACTGTGTAATGATACCTGTTGTGGTTCACAGGTTTATGTATGATCAGATGCAAAAACCTAATAGCGACGGTACCGGCTATCTATCTGTCTATCGATCTATCCATTTGTTCAGTCAACTGCATTCAATATTTCTGTAAGAATTTGCGTATGTTCGTAATACAGACATGCATATTTACACCAAAAATCACACCGAGGTTTCCATACTGTTCTGAGGGTTTGTCGTATGTTCCTTGTTCACTGAAGAATCTGCAAACAGAAACAAATTTCTACCTAATGTTGATTGTTGTCGCTTTCTAGCGTTATTTGGTTTCATATAATTGTTTATAAGTAGTCGATATGTACGTCTATAATCCCTGTCATTTAGAACAACAACTGGAATGCAGCAGAACCTTTTGATTATTTGATTGCCGTTGGTCACTTGAAAATATTTTGTGCAAGAAGGTTCAGTATTACAATACTTCATGGAGCACTGGGATCCTTATTTATATTTTCACTATCTGAAATTGCCATGAAATGGCAGACAAGATTCACCATTCTCCTTCTCGCTTGTCAACTGTTATAATGTGGTAATTTCCTGATGGAGGGCTTTTGCCCGAAACGTCGATTTTGCCTGTTCTCGGATTTTGCCTGTCCTCGGATGCTGCCTGAACTGCTGTGCTCTTCCAGCACCACTAATCCAGAAACTGTTATAATGTGTCATGGGTAACAGTTTGGGGTTCAATAGACACTTAGCAACAGGCATAAGACTTTCCCATGAATACCCTCAAGCTTTCTCTATGTTGTTATACATCACTCTACCACAGAGTTGTAATTCCACTTAGCTATATGTTGTTATCGCATGTACATATATTGACTTTGTCTAACAGTCCTTCAAATAAAACTGAAATTTGCGTTCTTTGCTACAGGCCCAAATTCTGCTTGAAAGCAGATCTGTTAGGAAGTCACCTATTTTGCTTTCATACTGCTTCCTGACATTGTTTTCAGGAATTAAAATGACTACTTTTTGTCATTATAAAGATATGGGACTTATTGGTGAAGTTCCCTGTTTTACTTCTCTTCCTTGCATAGCTTATTCCAGACTGGTAAAATGAGTGCTGTGGTGCAGAATCACAACAGTGTGGAAACAGGCCCTTCGGCCCAGCAAGTCCACACCAACTCTCCGAAGAGTAATCCACCCAGACCCAAACTCTACTATATTTACCCGTAACTAAAGCACCTCATATACACATTCCTGAACACTATGGGCAATTTCGTAGGGACAATTCACCTAATCTGCACATCTTTTGGATTGTGGGAGGAAACCAGAACAACCGGATTAAATTAAATATGACTTAATTTAATTTTCATTTGAAGATCTTTGTTGATTTTTCTTTTCAGAAACAATCGATGCTTATGAATTGAACGTTTGGAGTAGGTTTCATTAATAAGGTATTAATGTTCCCGCTCTTTTTACCCAGCTGTCACTCTTGAACCAGTTAAAGAATTAATTAAAGGAGATCAAAGCAGTCACACTATAACTAGATTGGCATCAGACTATACAATGCTTCTCTATCAAAGATTTTGGAAGCATGTTTTTTCAAAAAAAATTACAATAAAAATCAATGCAATGGTATAATACAGTGGAAGTAATATTACGGCATCTGGACTGACGTGCAGACTAATTCTGTACGAGAAAAAAA
This sequence comes from Chiloscyllium plagiosum, assembly GCF_037043375.1. Lineage (NCBI taxonomy): Eukaryota > Metazoa > Chordata > Chondrichthyes > Orectolobiformes > Hemiscylliidae > Chiloscyllium > Chiloscyllium plagiosum. Next base: position 32,526,872 of record NW_028270165.1, read on the forward strand.
CGTGAACTTTATATGGCTTAATTAAAAGACAAAAGAAAACTGCAAAATGCAGAGTCTAAAGATGGTTCTAACTCTCCAAAGCCACCAATATTGCTTTCAGAAATTTATATTGGCATAATTAAATTTTGTTTTGGGCTCCACATAATTTGAAGACCGCTTCTTCTCATCAGGGATTACGAGGTACTCATTGTGGAAGTACCATCTGACCCTTTCAACTTTAGTGTAGGAACCATCAATGTTCCCAATACGGCAATAATTTCTGCTTTGTGCCCAGTATCCTTCCGGGTCAGCATACATTGTGCAAGTTGAATGTAGCATCCACTGCTATCCTCACGGTCTCACGCTAGAAATCCCCGACACTCACGACTCCATGCTGTGGGTAGCGAGTTCCTGCAGCCTTGGAACTTCCAAACCTGCCAGTTCCAGCTACACCTGGTCGTGCACGCACGCACTTCGAGTCCCAGAGGTGAATTTGTGTTAGAGTTCCCACAGTTAAAATGGTTTAGATCTCAAAGTTAATTCAGGGTTAGAGTCACCACAGTTAAACCGGAGCGAGAGTCCGATGGTTAAATCTGGGTTACAGACCCAAAGGGAAAAAGGGGTTAGACTCCTCCAGTGGCGAGATTTGCGGGTCCGGAGAAAAAAAGTCAGAATTTGGTACTTTCAAAACTGTTGCCGTTGTCCCCCATTCCTCCCCTTAGAAGTATTTTTAGATAAAGGGAAGAAAGTGGAGCCGGTCTGCTTGGGTTCCCACAGTAAAGTGTCAGCGAAGCTTTGTCCTTGTTTTGGTGCTGTGAACTCGACTCTGTGAGTCCTTGTTCTGGGGAAAGGGTGTGGCTCAGACTGCGACGCCATGTCGTTTGCTGTGAGGGCTTTCTCTTTTTAGAAGTGTAACCCCTCCACTTTGCACCTGTTGGTCAGGCCACTTAGTTGAGATTGCCTGACTTAGCCAGGATGAGTTCTGTGCGCGCTGTGCTCCAGCATCAGTTCAGACCACTTACACTCGACATAGCCCAGCCTCCGTTCCCATTACGAGAAATCCCTGTTAGAAGCCGACCTTCTAGTATCACTGTTGTCACTGCACTCCAAACATGCAGGCCAACTGCTATCTGCAGCACCACAAAGATTGACAGTTACGCAGGGAGCCGTGCTGCCATCAATACGGCATTACCCACTCATGACAGCAGCGAAAGATCAAGCCAATTATTGAAGCCCTCTGACAACAAGGCATGCTGGTTTGCACAACCAGCCCATACAATATCCCAACCTGCCGATCCCGAAACCTGGGACGCCAGGAAAGTGGAGATTTGCCCATTATCGAAGAGCTGTCAACGCCATGTTGTTCCCTATTCCCCAGTACTCCCTGACACTAACGCCATCCTCACTAGCATCCCTGTGTTCGCTACCTGCTTCTGTGTAATCGACCTCTGTTCAGTCCTTTCCTCCATCAAATTGTCCCGAGAGAGGCAGTACTTTTTGCTTCTCCACATTGCACATACACATGGACCCGGCTTCCCCAAGGGTACACGGACAGACCCACAATATATGCCACCGCAGTATACCACTCAGTTTTCACCCTTCAACTGCCATGCCATCGTAAACTCCTCCAATCCACTGACAGTTTGTATTGGCTTCACCTCTACTGATTCATGAACGCAGGACATTTTTGCCTTGCTCCGCTGTATGCAGAAGGACACTGTCTCAGTTGAGAAAATGCAGCTCTGCTAGCCAGCACAAAGTTCAGTCCTTGGGTTACAACCTCTCGCATGGTCTCAGAATGTTGTGTAAGGAGCGGGTAGCGGCCATTACCAAGCTCCCTCTGCCTCCCGCACGAACTCAGCTTCAAGCTTTCCTGGGAATGGTTAACTGTTGCAGGCACTGGATTTCTGACCACCATGTCATTGATATGTCCGCACGTGAGCCATCCTCACTTAAACAGCCAGCGAAGATGTACTGGACATCCGAGATGGAACTCACATTCAATGTCTTAAAACAATGTCTCGTCTCCTCTCCTGCTCTGGAGGTCCCGAGCTAAATACAGCCATTTTATCGATATGTTACTGTTGCAGTGGGTTTGCGCACAGCATTTTGACTCAGCTTCACGCCATGCCCAGCGCCCGATTTCTGTTTACTCTATACAGTTGCCACCAGTGCAAAGGGGAATACCGGCATGTTTGAGGGCTGTGGCGACCGCAAAAGTAACAGTGAAAAGGCCACCCCAATTGTGCTGGATTATCCACACATTGTTTTGATCCCCCATTCGATCTCCCTGCTGCTCAATTCGGCAGCAACCCAACATCTTACCACCACCTGGAGAACTGGGTATGAGGTCGCATTACCATCCAAGGCCAACGTTTCCCTGCAGCACGCCCCTAATTTGAATTTTTGCACCCTCCTTCTCCTCACCCAGAACCCACCTTCAGACAACCATGACTGTTTAGACCTGGTACAGCAGGTTGTCACATTGCGTCCTGACCTCTCTGAGACACCACTAGAATCCCTTCACCCCATGGCAGCAGTGCGAGCTGCTCAAGACACTGCTGCAGGAGAGGAGCACAGCTGGGCCCGACTTGGAGCTAAACAGTCACTTTCCATACTGCTGCTTTTCCATCCCGATGGCCCATTATTTGTCCGTGAGGCCATCTGCATTCATTGGCCCTGGCAGTCCACATCATCAGCTACACGGGTAAGGTGGCATGCTACACGTTGTCAAGCAATCTTGGTGCACACCGGAATTCGCTGCCACTGCCCACGCCCTGATGCCACGGTCCCTTATTTGTTTGCAAAACAATGCAGGGAAGCCTGTGGCTATGTATGACCACGTACGTGTTCCTGAGGGGTCCTTCACCCACTTGCAGATTAACTTCGCCCAAATACCCTCGAACCAAATAATCAAATCCATCCTGGTCATTATTGATATGTTTTCAAAATGGGTGGAAGCAGTCCTCATTTAGAACGATGACGCACGAACTGTGGTCACACGAATGCTACGCGATGTGATTCACAGAGTCGGGTCCTGGGCAACATCGATACAGACAGGGGGACTCACTTTACGGCAAAACTAACTATTGGCATTTGCGAGGCGCTGAGAATGCCATGAAACACCACATCCCCGACAAACTCCAGTCGTTAGACAGAGTGGAATGGATGAATGGCACGCCCAAAACTATACTCCCCAAAATCACACAAGACACGGGCCTGACCTGGCCTGATGCCTTACCACTATCTCTCTACAACATTTGTGGCCAGATGAACCGCACCACGGAGCTCAACCCTTTTGAAGTGCTTATGGGAGCGACACCTGCCCATAGCTACAAGGCCCCCAAAGTTGTCGATGAACACAGCAGTGCTCCTCAGACAGGAGGCTCTACTGGATGACGTACCGGGATTCATGAATTTACATCAGGATTTAGTAAAAGCGGCACGGCCCATACCCCAGCGAGTGCCACTTCATACATTCCAATCTGGGCATTATGTTATGATAAAATCGCTGGAAAAATGTTCTCTCTCTCACACACACACACACACACACACACACACACACACACACACACACACACACACACACACACACACACACACACACACACACACACACACACACACACACACACACACACACACACATTCACTCTCCTCTTTGGAATGACCCGTTTCTGGTCCTCTTGAAAAGCCGAACAGCTGTCAAAATGGAAGGAAGACCCGAGTGGATACATGCAACCCGCTACAGGACAGCTCCACCCCAGCAGGACGACAAGCCAGAAGGGCCACAGATGGCAAGCCAGAAGGGCCACAGATGACAGCTTCGATAGTCAAGGAAGGATCCCGCTGCTCACCGCAGCCATTATCATTATCTCCCTCATGCTGACCATCACACCACGGATCACTGGGGACAGGGCACGTGCAGCGTGGCATCTACGTGGTGTTGAGTTGCGGATCAACATGTTCTGACACATTGCCCATGTTTATGCCCAAAAAGTCAACTAGACCCGTTACTGGACTTCGCACGTGTCCCCATCCACTCCCATGAAAGCATTCCCTTGGGATCCATTCCTTTTCACACCTCAGACACGGATGAATGGTGGCTGGAAAGAGACAGGTCCCCCGAAGTCATCACACTCAGCATACCACCGCATATGGCCAGCTCCGGATTTAATAGTCCAGCCCGCTGGAGGTCTGCGGGGTACCAGTTAGATAAAATTAAAGGGTGTCTGAACTTCGCCTGCTACCTCTCCCACGAACCTCCGGCCCTGTTTCTTACTGAGACTACTAGACACTCATTTCATAACGAAACTCATTTCATCTGTGGTCACAAGACTTATCCTGGGCTGCTTCTGTCCTTCTCTGGAAGCAGCTATTTTGGGAACATGGTGCTATTCGTCTACCAGTCCCAGTCCTTCCCCTTCACAAAACCCATACCTCGCAGCAAACGAACCCTCACTGCCCTCGACACAATCCTCTCCATCTTTGTATTCCCCTATAAAGCTCTGCGGCTGGAAATAGAAGCCCAGCAGCTCACCACCCCTTCAGAGGAAGCAGCCAATGGCTCCGCCATGGCTCATGCCCAGCTGAATGCAGAGGCTGATGTCATTTGCAGTGTGTCTCTGCACAACAGAATGGCCCTTGACTACCTGCTGGCCATGAAAGGGGGCACTTGCACTCATCGGTGCAGACTGCTGTACATATATTCCCGACCCAACTGACAATATGAGTGACCTGGCTCAGCATATCCGACAGGCTGCGGCCATCCTACAGGGTCACACTGGGACCAGTGGAGTAGGGCAACATCCTGGCTGGGCTCATGGTGCAAAGTCCTGCTGCATAGACTGATAGCCCTCATTGCTGTCATTGCCGTGATTAAGCGCTGATCATGGCCATCAGAACGTGCTGTTTGCGCTTGTCTTAGATGCTGCTACCACCGGGCCCCCTGACAACTGATCTGGTCCAGATGCACGAGTAGAACATCCCTGGCCCTGGGCTGCTTTGGACGTGGACTCCAATGGCTATCCCTCCGATTCTGAACCCCTACCCAACCCCCCGCCTGGCAACCACGCCCTCTAGCTGTGGAGACATTGCCCCCTTCTCATCATTCCCTTAAAAACAATACAAAAGGGGGAATTCTGGGAGGAAATCCGCTTCCCTGACAACCTACAGTATGGCCATAAATAACATATGATGCCAGGATGAGAAACATTTGCACCTACTCTCACAGAGGATCGGAATCTCCTCACTCATTCACGGACTGATTGCTGCTATCGTGCGGCTGATTGTGTTTTACTGTTGATTGTAATGTAATTCACACCACATTACTGCACCCCTATAAAACTGCCTGTTCCCAATGCTTAAGGAAGAGAACGCTTGATCTACCTGTACAGTCTGTCAGTTCTGTATCAGCCTAGTCAATTTCTCTTCCTGCGATATTGCTTGTAATAAAAAGCTTGTCAATTTCACCTCATCCACTCTTGTGTGGTAGCTGTTCAATTGAGTAATTTCTCCGATTAAAAGTATATTTGTTTTCTGTAATACTGCTGATGGAGGTGGATCTGGAGATAGAACAGGTGATGTGGAGGCCTGGTGCAAAAACGAACTATTTATTAATTATGGTGAAAGAGAAATAGAGATGCAAAATGGATATATTTGATGTGTGAAGGGACAGAAACAGATGCTGCCTACTGAGAGAAAAGCAAACAAAAGACAAAAAAAGGCAAGGTCTGTATGGGAGGCCGAGGGGCGAAGGTGCTGAAGATGGATAATAGACATCATGCGGTTGGATCTGATGTTTCAGAATTCAGTATTCAGTCGTTGAATAAAGGGATATTGAGAGGAATAAAACGGAAGCTCCAGGAAAGATTAGGTGTCAGTGGTGACTGGAGGTTAGATTGTGCAATGAGACAAAACTGAAGAAGTGAGGATTGTTAGGCACACGAGACAAATATTCAGCCGCAGTAGATTGAAATTACAGTAAGAAAAATCAGCTCCAAATGACGTAAATCACTTTGAAGAAAATACAAACATTATGGCGAAATATAAGATTCTGAATTAATTATGCTGTTCGTCGTCTGAGGTTGTGAAACTTAATGTTGAGTCAAGAAGGCTGTAAAAGTAGTGAGAAAATGAAATCAGAATACGTCTAGCAATAAACTCATAATAACTGAAATATTAGCGCACTGAAAATGCCCAAAGTGAAATTTTTGTGTGAATTTCTGCTGTTCTTTGCTTTTAACAGACAAACGTAATTGTTAAATTAGAAGGAACAAACATAACAGTGAAATCAGGAATCATGCTTTGGAAATTGGGCGTTATCCAATTTCAATTCTCTCTCATCTGGCTACTAATAATGACAGACACAGATTTCAAGACCAAGTGTATCGATTTCAGTGAGGTCAAGTTAACATCTATTCATTTCAAATAGTTACATAAGTTAATGCATCGAATAACCACAAACGAGTTCAATGGCTTCAGTTGTGAATCGGCCTCTTGTTTCAACGTTTCGTTTTTCATATTAACAGTAGTCTTGTCTAATGTTCCAATTTATGTGGAATTGAACTTAAAAACTAACACAAATTAATTTAAACACTATTGCTAATGTTCCTCCTCAATTTAGGGTAGTCAATGAAATAGAGACAGACGGTGAATAATTATATTGCCCTTGGAGCTATGGAGACAGTAAATGTTTTCATGCAAACTGGTCTGGTCTTGCTGTTTTCTCTAATGATTAGAACACAGAAATGCTCTGCTTACCACTGAAGTTGCACTATTTCTGAGAAGTTGAAAGATAATAATCACATCTTAATTAGAAAATATAACTGTTATTTGTAAGAAAAAATAACAAACTCAAGTCGAGACACTAACTGGAAAATGATTCAAACAATCTAAATAAAATTCAATTTCAGACCGCCCATTCTTTATATCTTCACTCAATAACGTATGGTGTAAGCCTCCTTCCCGAAATGTGCGCCCAAACATATCGAGCAAATTGATTGAAATATCTGTAAAACATTGTTATCATATGACGAATGCCATTCTGTAAGATAGGGAAATCAATTGTGGTACTTTTGGGCTGTGAGTGTTTTATCCATAGCTATTGTGCATCTCTTTTCCTCAGTATTGATCTGCATCTCGGTTGTGTAAAAACCTATAGAATGATCTACTCAAGGCATTGTCAAAATGCGGGATACAATATCCAAACACACAGCAGGTTGCAGGAGTTGACAGAAATGAATATTCCACCCAAAAATCGCAATAATCTGCATTTCAGTTCAGAATGACCCCATTAATCAGAGGTGATTACCACCGTTAAACGTCGAGGGCTTGTAGACAATGATGAATCGCTTCCTTTTTGGCATTTTGAATTTTCAGCAAGCCAACGAGTCTGTGCAGGAAAGCTGCCTGCCACTGATTACTGTGGTGAAGAGTTTCCATGGTTACACAAGTCTCAGGAAAACAAAACGGAAGTGACTGAGAAAATATGTATTATTGTTGCCATGTATCAAACAGAAGGGACCCAAATGTATTGATAACGTGACCCTTTATAGTTACAAATCTGCATCCATTTTATTATGAATCTGTCCACCCATTAATCCTGTAATACTTTAAGATAATCACATTTCCCTGCTCTCTCTGCAGACTTGTATTTACACCAAATCAAGTTCACTAATAAATTTCTTCATCGGAGTTTCATTTATGTTAGGCCAGAGTACCTATTTACTGCTCTCATTTTCAAATGTACTTCTTTTTTTTTGTTCGCCCGTTTTTAATCCGTAAATGACCTGAAGCTTCCACTTACTTTCATCGCCCTGTACTATTTCTATAATTAACCTCCAATTTAATCCTCTCTGGATGCTAGCATCACCGGCGAGGTCATTCAATATTAATATATTTCTAATTTACCAGAAAGAAGTGCTGGCAAGCTCTTTTGTTGAATCACTTCTGTTGATGTGAAAGCACCTATCGGTATTTTTGAAAGCGTGTTCCAGAATTTTGACATAACGACTGGGAATGCTTTTCTGTGTCATGTTCGTGTGCAGCTTAGAAACAACGTGTAGGTGGCATTGTTGCTGTGCATCTGCTGCCATTGCCATTATCTTTATTTGAGTCTCCCAGATTGGAAATTAATGTCGTCATTAGTCTTGGTGACTGCATCTTGCCGATAGTACAATTATCGGCCTCTGTGACCCAAGCACTTGTTGATGGTGGTTGATGGGATATCAATCAAATAGACTGCTTTCTCTTGGTTGGTGTCAACTTCTGTCATATTGATTAAGCTGCACACATTCAAGCCAATAGAATAACTTACAGCACACACACGAATTCTAATTTGTAATTATAGCTAAATCAGTCTGGTAACAGAAGGTGAATTATGCGAAGCAAAGTTGCCACTTAGGATGTGCTCTTGCAGCTCCAGTATTTATATGGTTGTTGCATTCAATTTCACGCAATTGCTAACCATCAAGGTATTGAAAACGGGGAATGGGCGGCTGTAATAATAGAGTCAAGAGACAATGGTTAAATTTTCCCTTGATTAAGTTGAGTCATAGCTTCAAATCTGTTTGGTGTGTTGCTCTCCACTTTTGTGCAAAACCTGGATCTTGTCATTGTCGCTCTTTATTTGTTATTGCACTGCTTCAGAATCTGAGGAGTGATAGTTTGTACTGCTAACTTTGCAATGATAAGCAAATACTGCGAACTCTGACCTGCCAGTGCAAGGAATGTCCTTGATAAAGCTGAAGATGAGAATTAAGCCAATGTTACATCCCTACTTACCTTCAGTCCAGAACAACAATACCAGGGCTCAACTCTCTCTAAGTTCACTGTGAAAATAACTTCTCTGTATACTGACTGTCATATTTTGTAACAAGTCAGGCAGCATCCTAGACGCAGGAGAGTCGACATTTTGAGCAAAAACTCTTCATCAGGAAGGACTTCTTGTGCCTCGGATGCTGCCTGACCTGCTGTGCGTTTACAGCACCACACTCTCGATTATAATCTCCAGCATCTGCAGTCCTCACTTTCGCCCATACATGGTAACAATCGCAAAGTAATCTCATAATTCCGTCATTTTCTATCAACTCTGAAAAGGCCAGTGAACAACTTCGCACAGTCGTCATTTTATGGTCTGGTATGCTTGCTAACTTAACCCAGCTGGTCTGCCTTCTCTGACAACAGTCTGTCAATACGAATTTAAACTAAATCATTGCCTCTGTTTGTAATACCTGGCATATTTTGCAGCCTCGTGGCATGTTTCTCAGCCTCCATTATGCAATGAAAACTGTGATTATTCTGTCTCATTATAGCTTCAGAAAATACCAACAAATCCCACAATGTGACACAATCTCGGGAAGAATGTAAATCCCTAAGCCATGCCTTGGTGCCATCCTGCATCTACAATTCTCTGTAGCATATGCATAAAATTGCCTCGCGTTATCTCATAGCCTTATACCACTTGAAAGCTGATTCCAATTTCAATTATTTGGATAACTGAGATATAATTTCATGTATGAACAAACAGATGAATTTCATGCAGGGACTTCATAGCTTTTGAGCTGCTGCTATTTAATTGTGCAACAGAAAGTCGCAGAGAAATAGCTGACTAGAATTCCCAATTTATGGATTAGAGGACAACTACTGCAGGGCACAATATCTGTCGGGGTGATTTGATCAATAAAATCAAAATCAACCCGCTGTTGAGCTTCTTCATTTACATGCTCCTTAAAATGAACAGAAATGATTATTTCTATTACATTGAGCCACATTCGATCAAGTAATCACCATGATTTTCGTGGTAATGACAGTGGCATTTCAACGTTATTCTTTTGTGATCTCAATATCACATTTGTTAAAAAAAAAACACTTAAACTGTCATTTTCATTGATCAGATAATAGAGCTTTTGATTGAAACATAGAAAATCGGAGCAGAGCGATAGGTGACTGGGTCTTTCAAACATGTTCGTCCGTTTAATATGATCATGGCCAGTTAGCCAACTCAGTGGTCTGATCCCACTTTCTCTCCAGAATATTTGATCACTTTTTCCTGAAGAACGATATTGAACACCTTCCTGAAAACATTCAATGTTTGGACTCCAGCACTTCCTTAGAAATTATTCCACAAGTTTTATCACACTCTGTGGAATATAATTCTTCTCTTTTCAGGTCTCAGTGTCCTACACCTTATCCTTAATCTCTGTAATGGCTGCTCATTGCGAACGTTCTTTTTGCAATTACCTTATCTACTCCTGTCAGACATGCAGAGATTTTAATGAGGTTACTCTTCAACCTTCTGAACTCCAGTGAACATAAGCCGAATCGATCCAGTCTTCCTTCATATGTCAGCCCTGACATCACAGTAATCAGAGTGGTGCATAGATATATCCGAGAGGAAAACATTCCAGAGATTTTCAGGTTTCTCCTTTAAAAGCGTAATCCATAAAATAGATAATTTATTACAGATCAACTTGGGACAGGGATTTGTGTTGATTGATGGAAAACAGCAACATCCAACTGCTCCAAATTAAGAACCAATTGCATGTAAGACATTTTGCTTCCAGATCTTGAATTCATTTTCTTCAGGTTGGTATCTTATGTGCCTTATGATATCAATTTGTTTCTGCATTAGTTAAGACATCGAATGGTTGAATAAAATGCTCATATGATCAAACAGCAGGTCCTACTTGTGCAATATATTTCAAAATGCTGTAGTTTTGACATTTTGTTTGTAGCACACGCTTTCCAACAATGGTCTGTAGTGACAAAGGAAAATAAACCTTTTTTCTGTTAAGGTGTCATCATTTGTTTTAAAGGTAATGGAGCAAAAAAAAACCGGCATGCATTCAAATCATCATCAGGACGTGGGCGGGATCAACTATGGCTGCGTTTTCTTGCATGAAGTTAAAGAAGCAATAAAGGAAAGGCTAGATACTGCATGAGTATCTCGTGGTGACCTCACTCTTGAGAGAAGGGAAATAGAGAGGAAACAGATGGACGAACAAAAAAAAAATTAACTTGCAAACGTTACTTGTATTAATATGGTGCACCAACTGTTCGGGAGTAATTTGGTGAAAGGAGTGGTAAGAAACATTCCTTACATCGGAAAAGAATCAGGTTGGTAATTCCGTTAGCTTTTTTTAAGTAGAAGTTTTGACACTGAAATTTCATTGTCCTTTTCCTGGGCCGACGGAAGTAAGGCATGATTTGTGAAACGTTGTGTGCTGTTATATCCGTTGAATATCCACAGTCAGGGAGCAGGAAAGAACTCTGCGCTCTTAATGTAAAACCTAATCGACTTGTCTCGAGCTTTTGAACAAACATTTTCCATCGTTATGAATCTGAGGAAAGATGAAGAAGAAAACACGCAAAGAGAGGGAGAAACAAGCACACAGGAGAGAGCATGATTGACAGGATTTGTGAGAGGGCCTGGAGCTAGAAAATGCAGACAAACTGATTGAGACATATAATTGTGATTCTATTGTGAATGGATAAAGTGAGATGCGCCAAGCAGAATCGGTAGATTTTCTGAAATGATCGGTTATGACGTCACGTGCCCAGGCTCAAGACAAAGAATGTTGTTCGAATTAAGTAATACACAAACCGTTTGGGTGTCACCCTTTGTTGTGTAATATTAACTAAGATAAATGTACAGGGACATTGAGACAATATGTAAAAGCTATGACAGATGTAGTGAAGGGGCAAAGAGACGGAGGCTACATTATTTCTGAATCATAAATATCTGGGATGATGGCTGAAAGGTTGGCACTGCACGTCACTACATCAGGGACCCGGTTTCGACTGCAACTTCTGTCCAATGACTGACTGCGAAGAGTTTGTTCATTCTACACTCATCTCCGGATATTCTGGCTTTCTTCACAATCTAAGAATGTGTAGGTGGATTAGCCATGGGGACTGCAGGGTGGCAGGGATACTGTAGCGCGTGGGTCCGGTGGAATATTCTTCACAGATCGGTATGGATTCGCTGCTCCGAAAGGTCTGCTTGCATACTGTAGGGGTTTAATATTAAATGGCTGGCAGAAAGAGCGAGGAGACTATAACACAGACCAAGCGATTCTTTCGCTGTCCAGAATTTTGTCCAAACTGTACTTCTAGTGTTGCATAAATTCTTCTAGTTGGAGATGTAGCTTAGAAATATGAGGAAAAATGATTCCTGTGCTTCGAGATAAATTATGAGAAACTTGTTCCAGAAACATTCTGTGTCTTCGGTGAATGATATGAGGGGGAGGATCTGTTTAAATCAAATGAACTAAATGGTACAAGTATCACAGCAGATTTTTAAAAATTATGTCGTTTTACTGCCATCATTGCAGACTTATGGCTAGGCCATTTACGAGTCAAAGTATTTTCACAACAAGGGCCATTGAAATCAGGAGCTATCTCTCTGAAATGATAGTAAATTGTTGGAATAGTAATAACTGAAGTCGCTAGATATTTGCGAGGTAGGGTTTCACCATATAAAGCCAAGGTTGGTCATTGATTAAGACACAAATTAAGTATTATCAAAGTTCAAGGATAAAAAGATCAAAGAATCTGAACAACTTTCTTCGGTTCCTGGGCGTCCACATTACATGACTAACAAACACCAGTGACTAGATGACGCAAGTTGATGTTCCTGAAATTAAATCTTAACACATTAATAATCACTGAACACTGATGACGCCATAGCATATTACCCTTTCTCTTAGATATCAGTTTAATTCCATTTAGTTAATCTTGACAGAAAGATAATATGCTAGTTTTTCATTCAGAGCTAAACGTTTAAGTCAGAAATCCTGTATTTTGCCATGTATTAAGTCGTGGAAACCAGCGAAAGTAATAATCTTTGGGAATTTCCTGGGCATTTTCCAAGTCCACGTGAATAGTAAGGGGCAAGTTATTGAAACTTTGCATCAGGTGGCGCATTCTGATACTTGAATCTATAATTTTTCAAGTATATTTAACCGCTTAATTTTTGATTTCTTTCTGTTAATTTCAAACTATTTTTAACGTAATCATACGTCATTGTTTGTTTTCACATAACTGGATTGGCTGTGAGCAGGATAAACTACCCAGCATGCTTGTAAATCCAGTTTCCTGTAATTTTAACAGGATAGTGCATCAGAAATGTAGCACTAAAGCACATTTTTTGTGAAGTGGTCGACATTTTGAAGAAACTAAATTTCGCTTACTGTTAATGTACACAAGGGTGTTACTGCTGTCACGTGGGAGTAGCTTCAATCAGTTTCCAGTTTAATGAGTGATAAATTAAAAATTTCAACAAAAGTTACTGGACACTGCATACTGAAATCACATTTTATTAATTATGGTCGTTTTCTTTATAAAAAGCGCTGTATTAATAGTGTTTCTGGGGGATTAAACATGAAAATAAGTGAAAGGTTATTTATTTTAAAATGATAGCATGCTGAAAATTGGCCGTGCACTGCATACCGTAAGGCATAAGAATGAAATGTGAGTATTAACAAAATAATAATGCCAAATGATGTTTTCACTCTAAATCCTTATAACCATTTCAAGAATGTGCCTCTGGAAATTTTCAAATGACATTATTGCACGAATATGTTGATGTTATTTCCGATAACATTATTTCAACACTTATTTTCTGAATTCGTTCTTGGGTCTAGAACATCACTGGTGCAGCCATCACTTTCTCTCTATTCCATCCTTCGCCTTTGTTTCGCAGGGTGTTCACTTACCCACCACAAAGGTTCACACTGGCGTTATTTTAGACAAAACATGACAGCAGACGAAGAATTTCCAGACTCACAACATGAATTCGTGTTTTTAATCGACAGATGCTGCTACGTCTTCTGAGTTTCTCTGCCTTCCAGCTTCCGTGCATCTGCAATTCTTCGGTGTATATTTAAATGGCGAGGTCATGTAAAACATTGGTCAATGTTGAGCCCCAAGCTGATGACGGAATAATCCATGCATTCTGATCATAAGTTTGAAGCATAGCACATATTCTGAGGATTTTTTTCCAATGTCAGTGACATAGAGTCATTGAGATAGACAAAAAAGAAACAGATCTTGTGGAAGAACTCGTCTATGCCAACCAGATATCCTAAATTATTCTTGTTCCATTTGCGATTGTTTTGCCAATCTTCCATGAAACCCTTCCTATTTAAATGCCCATCGAGATGACTTTTCAGTTGCAATTGTACCACTGTCCACCACTTCCTCTGATAACTCATTCCATATGCACACCAACCTCTGCACGATAAAGTTATCCCTTAGGTCCCTTTTATGTTTTCGCCTCTGACCCTAAACCTATGCCCTCTAGTTGTGGACTCACCATTCCCAGGGAAAAGATCTTGTCTATTATCCCTATCCACACCCCTCATGATTTTATAAACTTCTATAACGTAACCTCTTTTCTTCCATGCTTCAAATAAAACAGCCCCAGCCTATTCAACTTCTCCATTTAGATCAGATGCACTAAATCTGGCAGTATCCTTGTAAATCTTTTCTAAACACGTTCACGTTTCACCACATCCTTCATAGAGGAGGGACACTAGATTTGCATACATTATTCCAAACACAGTCTGACCAATGTCCTGTGCAGCCACAATATGACGTTCCAATTCTTATTCTCAATTATCTGATCAATATAGGAAAGCATACCAAACAACCTGTTCACTATCTTATCTAACTGTGACTCCACGTTACAGCAAAAATGAATCTGTACTCCAAGGTCTCTTGGTTGGGCAACACTCCCAAACACCTTCCCATTATGTATATATGTCCTGATCCGACTTCCCAATCGAAACTGCAGCATCTCACATTTATCTGAATTAAACTCTGTCACTGCTCGACCCATCGGCCCATCTTATTAAGATTCGTTTCTACTCCAAGACAACCTTCTTCACTGTCCACTACACCTCCAATTTTGGAGTAATTTCCAAGCTTGCCAATTGTACCTCCTATGTTCACATCCAAATCATTTATATATATAACGAAGAACAGTTGACTTGGAACTAAAGTCTGGATTTTGCTATTTTCTTAAATTCCGCAACACTGTAACATTGCCTTTCCATGGCTTTTCATTTTATGAAAATTTGAAATTTTATTCTTCAACTGCAAACGCTTGAGTTGTGCGGCCTGGAACGAAATGGAAAGAATGAGCAAGAGATAACTAACACATGTGCGTTCCCATGCAAGTCCCTGATCATAGTAACATTGAATTCTATTCAGTATATCTTCATTGACACTGAATCAGAATCGTCAAGCTCCCTTACTGACATAATTGGATGTGCAGGTCCATGACATAGGTTTTAGAAGTTAAGTTGATGCGCTCATTCGCATCTCTTAAAAGCAATTACATGTGTGTACTAGTTCAACATAACAGTTTCACACATATCCCTAAAATGAATTGAAAAGTAAAATCAATTGATAGGTCTTCCACACTCCCTGATGAGTGGTTTTCTGCGCATTGTTGTTTGATTGACTTTAACCCCTAAATTAATTTATCTGTGTATGTTGTAACGGTCATGGCAATTCAGACCGAATTTTTAAAAACTTAACAATTGAAGAAAGCTAAAAGTTGGAAAGAATATATTTGAAAAGCGTTTGTTGGATGAAAAGGCAGGACTTCAGAGTAACAAAGAAATAAAACATCAATCATTTTTATTGCAGTCGAGGACATTATGTTAGCAAAGTTTAACGTTGCATTGTTAGTGACATAATTCTAATTACAAGACAGTAGCATCTTCCAATGTGAGGATGCACACGAAATCTACCGTTGCATGCATGTTAATTGCACTGACTGGGAAAGTGGACAAGTGGTTGTATTGATTGTGTGTGTTTATTTAAGTAAATCAGTACAAATATAGCTTTGCAAATTTCATAAAAGTTTTTAAAAGAAGGTAGGGTTCAAGTTTTAACATACGGAACGAGCATGTGTTACATAAATGGCTGATTTGGTACGGTGGCTTAGTACTGTCCTGGAATCTGTCCCTTTTTAAGAAAAATCGATTCTAATACACCTGCATAAATCAATTAAAGTTCACATAAAATCTCAAAAGTGGCATCGTTTTGACAAAAGAAGTAAAACTCATATTATATATGCAAGCAAATATATTATGCAGGCTGCAATGTAAGTTGTTTGCTGCCCGATTTTTGTTTTGGGCGGATAGTCAATGGATCATTTTGAAACATGTGTCCAAAAACCTCACAATATTATTATTATTATGTCAGTGATAGCTTCTAGGAATAAATCCGACTCATAATGAATAATCATGGACTGAGACATGAGGCCAGGTTTGGCAGTTTCACTTCAGGGCAAGGATGGCAGTCATCAGACCCTACCTAGATTTTGCAATTACACCAAGTCCTTAGACAAGTAAAATCACAGTGGATGCGACTTCCATTACATTTGTAAGGGAAGATGCACAAAGTTTGGTTTCTTGCCCATGTATATCTTTATATGTACATGCTTACGTGAAGATTCCCTGTTCTGATCCACTAATGTCATTGTCATCAACATAAAGCTTTGACTACAGTTTCAACTACAGAATATCATGTGGAGGTTTTTTTGTGATATAACTATCGACCAAAGAATTGTGTACTTTCATTGTAAATTTTGTTTTAGATTGTTCTGCCTTGAAAGTTTTGAATTACGTCAGTTTTTTTTTTGCTCGTAGAGGAAAGCCTGAATACACTTGCGAAGGAATTCAAGAATATTGGGGAAATTGACGTTCTGGGATTCGTATTTTGTGTTCATGAAAGAGGTAGGAAAACATTTCTCGTTCATTTTCGTGTAAATACCTTGATCATTAACAACGGGCCGAAACAGAAACCCTCCCACTCTTGTGAGATCCGAGCTAATCATATTAGCAGTCATTGATCTTTTCTCAGTTTATGTCGATTTATGCTTTGAAATTTCGCCAGTTCATGGTTTCTTGCATTTGTGTAGAATTCAACTGAAAACTAAAACATAAGGAACCAAGATTTAAGTTGCAAGCTAAGCAAGCAGTTTCCATCGCATCATTCAGATTGTATCGTGATAAAGGTGCAGTCACTGATATTCGTGCCACTGGTCTCTGGTCTTCACTGATGCAGAATTCCACACATTTTCTGAATGTTTATCGTCAGTAAAGTTCTCAACTAGTGACGTTTAGTTCACCTGTAGAGATAAATGTAGAATGAGTAGCCCATCAGAATTAGAGAACAACTGAATAGCCAAAAGCATCGATACAATTCAAAATCTTTGAATATTGTCAAGAAATGAGACATGCTTTCAGGTGAACTGTTCTCGACTTGGAATAAATCTTTTATGAACTAACTTTAATCGCTTTTCACAGAATTTTAAAGGAACACTTTTACGACATGAATAACATTCCGCTTCACATGGTATTCTGAAGTCCTTAAGATTTAAGGAACTCTTCAACGGACTGCCTCTTTCTCAAAAGCAATCTCTGAGCAATGGTATTGAGCAGAATAATTTAAACCCAAATGTGAACTACATTTGTTTTCAGTGTATCCTGCATTTGAGTGAGAAAGAAAACATTTGTTTCCAACACAAGAAATTTTATTTTATGAGTAATTTAAGTTATTTAAAGTCTCCGAACTTTTTGATTGGCTGTTCCCTAAATTTTTGCTGATGACCTTAAGTATATCTTGCTTTTAAGGAAGACGAGATAATTAATTCAATCATTTCAAGCTGTCTTCCTCCTCGACAAACGTTGATGAGCTACAACTTTGAAGAAGAAATTAAGACTGTTAGGATGGAAGACAACCAGACTTCCTTTGTGATGTTCAGGATTGTGGGCGTATTGGAAAATGTAAGAAGTGTAGATTACTTACAGTGTGGAAACAAGCCTCTCGGCCCAACAAGTCCACACCGACCCACCCTTCTAACACTATGGGCAATTAAGCACGGCCAATTAAGCACGGCCAAACCTGCACATTTTTGGACTGTGGGAGGAAACCCACGCACCCGGAGAAAACCCGCACAGACACGGGGAGAATGTGCAAACTCCACACAGTCAGTCGTCTGATGCAGGATATTGAACCCGGGCCTCTGGTGCTGTAAGGCAGCAATACTAACCACTGTGTCACCATGCCGCCCAAAGTGCTGTTCATCTCTGATTACTCTGAGTGACGTAGTGAATTTTAACTTTACTTTTCAAAGGCCCAACATACCATTCTATAACACACATTTCGAGAAAGTTCTGAACAGAAACCAAACAGACAAATGGCAAGAACTAAGGCATAGGAAGCGACAACAGCAAGCCGAGCACTGTCGAATCTACATTACCACATCCCTTGTATCTTGGAATTAGTGATAGAATTGGAGACACTGTCTCTCAGTTAAATCAAACGTGCGTATGACATTTTCTTGTACGTCGACATAATGCCCCAAACACCTCCTTCACCATCTGGAAGTTATTCATTTTCCACGTCTAGGGCATACCAACAGATTTGATGACACAATGAAAAATCAGTCGGGAGAGAGTTGACCTAATAGTCCACAACATTGACCCTGAACTTGTTGACATCTCATGGCATCTGATCAAAAATATACTACCTCCTCAACCAATGAATCACTACTCTCTCCTGGTGAAAGAAGCACGGGAGGATGGTAAGATGATGAATAAAGCGCCATGATCAGTGATCAACAGTGAATTGCAAAACCTTCAGCAATCTCATAATTCTGCTCTGCCAATCTACACTAAACATCTGGAAAGGAGTTCAAATCCCGTTCAAAGACGTATGCATGAAAGAATGCTAGTAACATATTTACGATTCTGGTAGTCTTTTCTTTTCTTATTTTATAGCATTTAATTAATTATCTGCATCGCGTACTGACGATGTGGATATTATGAGGCAATTTTCAAACTTCTCACTGCACTCATTTGACCGTATGTGACAATAAAGCTAAGTCAATTAAATTCAATACAGGGATAACTACCTTGCTGGATTCCAATTTTTGGTGATTGTTAGTGTAGAGTTTACACGTTCTCTTTGCGGCTCAGTGGGATCACCCAGAATCCAAAGAAATGTGGTTTAGATAATTGACCATGGTGAAATATGACCCCGTGGTGTCAGCAGATGTGCAGGTCAGGAGACTTTGCCGTGGTAATGCATCTTAATGGGATTACGGGACTGCAGTGGAGAATGGACCTGCGTGTGGGTTGTGCAGACTCGATTGGCCCAATTTCCTCTATCTGCATTGTCGGCCTCTTCTAGAATATTCTTGATATGCCCAGGTCAGTCAACTCAACATCACTCATGGAGTTAGTCATCGACCAGGACAAAGGGGGTCGCTTGAATGGCTCCAAATCCATTTACTGCTTTCTTTCATGATACTCAGTAACTGAAGTGTGCACTTTCTGCGAAAAGTGTCATATCAATTTTCCAAGGGGCTTTACACACTAACTTTCAATGTTACAACTAATTCCATAGAGAATGACAGCGACTGCATCTGTATGTGCACATTACCAACTCAGGTCCCCATCCAAGACACTCATCATCAACATCTGGAACTAAACCACTATTTTTCTGACGTCGCACGGTGAAAATTCTGGAACTCACTCCTTAAAAATATAGTTCGTGCTTTCATTAAATGGACTGCAAAAGTTCAAGAAATATGTTCACCACCATATTCTTAAAAGTAATTAGAAATGGGAAATAAATACTGGTCCAGTTAGTGACTATCAAATCGCATGAATGAACAAAAATAAAATGGGTGACTGTTGACAGTGGATCCTGAAAAGACTTGTCCTCAACTCGATTACTCTCAGTAGCCTGGATCAGTCAACTCCAAAGATCCTCAAGGTGTTTTACACTTTCGTAGAGAGAGCAGGTCGCTCGATTGGCACCAAATTGGACAAATATTTACTGCTTCCTTTCGTGATAATCAATAACTGCGATGAGCATTGTCGACACAACACACTATAGATATTCACAAAGGCCCCTTAAACAGTAATTTCCAATCCTACGACCACTTCCGTATAGTTGGTATAATATTATTCTATGAAGTGCCTAGTGCTTGACTTGCCCGGATCAGTCAGGTCCAACATCATGCAAGGAGTCTGACACCATTCACGACAAAACCTCTGATAAAGTTCTGCCACTAGTATTGATGACCAAAGTTCGAGAACTTTGCCATGAGCCGAATCAACTGTTCCAGTACAGCTGAAACGGTGGAATTTGCTCGAAAATATTGAGAACTGCTGAGTTATGTCATTTTCAGAAAAGGTAGAACACATCGAATCCTCTAATTCCTGACAAATCGGCTTAATCTAGATGATTGAAAGTGAAGAAAAAAAACACGAATCAAAAGTACTGAAAAACAGCACGTACCTTGCAAGCAGTTGCTCATTGACGCTCAGTTTCAATTCAGCTAGAATCAGTGGGTTGTTGATCAAATTACAACAACAATCAAAAATTAAGAATAGAATCTGAATACCAGTGATGAGGTGGTATTGCCTGCCCTTCATGTCAAAGAGGCATTTGAAGGAGAGTAGCATCAATTAGCCCTCGCAATATTGGAGCCAAAGGGAGCCATGTACAAATCTGAAGATCATGAACACAAAAATAAAAAAGCAAAATTTGATAACTGTCCCCTTACTCTGGAGGGACCACAACAGTGGAAGAGTCACGCAACACAGAAAATGCCCTTCAGCCCATCAGGTCAGCAGATAATTTCTACATTAGTCCCACTTCCCAGTAATTGAACCTTTCTTTTTTGATGGCAAACTCTGCCTCGTGGAGGTCTGCGAGTGTCAGTATTTGGTTAATAATAATTAATGCTATATTTTAAAGTTCTGGACGAAAAGAACCACAGCGTTGTTGTTTTATTTGCAGATTATAAAAAGGCAGGGGAGGGACAGTTTGTTTTGTGAAATTGGGGATGATTCAGATCGATTTGATCAGGGAGGAGAATGAGCAAAGAATTGGCAGATGGAATAAATGTGGAAAAGTAAGTTTATGAATTTTAGCAGGATGAATAGAGGCACAGACTGTTTCAAAATGGTTTGGAAATCAGAAACCACAAGGAGTACTGGTTCAGGATTGTGTTAAGTTTCGATGCAGATTTCGTTGTCAGTTTAAAAGGCAATTGCAAAATTAGCGGTCATTTTAATAGAGATAGACTACAAGTGCAGGGATGTAGTTCTTAGGTTAGAGTCGGCTGTGGTCAGACATGCATTTGAAATTTTGTGAGCTGATTTCGGTGCTGTACCTGAAAAATTGATGCACTGCTCTTGAAGGTGTTCCACAGGAGGTTCACAAGAATGATCATGGAAGCGCAGGGCTTGTCAGGTGAGAAGCGTTTGAGGATTCTCAGTCCAGACTCAATGAAGTTTAGAAGGATGAGGAGTGAGGAATCTGAATGAAACTTACAGAATACTGAGACGTTTTGCAGAGCGGACGTGTACAAGATGTTTTCACTGGGAGGAGAGGCGAGGATCCCAGGTCGTAAATTCAAAATGAGTAGAGATGAGGAGGTGTTTCATAAGCGAGAGAGTGTTGAATCTGTGGAAATCATTGCCACAGAAAGCTGTGGACATCAAGTCCTTGACTGTAGTTAAGACAGTGCAGGTCCGTTGTTAATCTGTAAGGGGATCAAAGAATACAAAAAGAAGGCAGGACAATGAAAGGGTAAGAAATGAACCAATCAGGATTGAATAATAGAGCTATTGCTTGGCTAAATGACGTCATCCTGCTCTTTCTGTTAAGGTCGGATGATCGTATGATATTTCAAATGTTCATGAAAATACTCTTTGACGATTTTCAAATTTTTCAGCTCTCCTAAACTTCCAAGATATGTGTTCCAGATAATTACCACACTCTGGTCAAATTTTCTTTCCTGCTTTGTCATCCAACTTGATGTCCTTAAATTTAATTATATGCTTCATTGTTAGTGAATCTTTAGACGAAGTGAAACGCTGCTCCGATCTACTTTACATATGGCCATCAGAATCTCTTACATCTCCATTTGCTTGCCCTCACCCCCCACCCCAGTATCCTCTGTGTAAAGAATGCAGTTTGTCCTATCTGTCTTCATAGGTAAAATATTTCAATCCCAGCAACATACTGTGGAGTCTCCCTTCCAAATGTCATAAAGCTAGTACATTTTTTTTCTAAAAGTGGTTCCTTTTCTCGAAGATATTGTGTCCTTTTTTTTGCAGAGGGGTTGTTAACAGCTCCCGGCTCAGATTAGATTAGTTTGGTACAGAGGTTAAAGGGTATTGAGAGGCCTTTTGTTTGTACGTAAACAGATGAGACTTCAGGCCAAAGTGTTCATGTTGTAGAAATAACCTGTATAACCCAAGGGGACGTGCTCTAGCTCTATCTGCTCTAGCTGAGCAGTTCAGTCCAAAGCTAGTTAGTGATTTCAGCTGTGGACTCTGTGAAGAAATGCTGCTAAGCTTTTTCTCCTTTTGCACTTCTAACCTCCACCTGTAAGCTTTGTTTCATTTTACTTTGTTTAAGGAGTTTGTTTATTGAACTGTTGTGTACATTCTCAACATCATAATTAATGTAGTTTGGAGTGACTGGGTTCAGTAAACATTCTTTGTTCTGTTCTTTGTAACTCATTCCTTAATTTTGGGAATAAATTTCTCTCTGTTTTAAAACCTTGTAGTCAACGTAGCTAACTTACTCTGTGTAAGTTTCACTGTATACATATCGAAACAAATTGCATAGTCATGGTCTGTGCTGCCTGCTTACGAATGTTCTGAGTGGTCTTGCCGAGTCCATAACACAAACACAAACAAAATATGCTTGAAAATCTCAGCAAGTATGGTCGTTAAGCAGAGTCACAGAATTCGAAACACCAAATCTGATTTCTGACCACAGATGCTGCCACACCTGGTGAAATTTTCTAGCTATTTCTACTTTTGTTTCGGATATCCAGCTTTCGCAGTTCTTTCATTTTTTTTGTCCATTGATATTTTCTCCTTTCAATTGATAGTTTTGCAGTAACGATTAGAATTCCTAATAATGCCAGAGTGGGAGTAAATTTGAATGCATTAGCAATTCTGGTAGTGTCTGACGAATATGAAACATGGAATGCATAAGCAAATGTATCAGGAAATAATATTTAGAATTAGTTTTCAAGACTAAAACAATGTATCTATGATATATTTTTCACAGCAGTTCCTACAAGAATGCTCGTTGTTTGTGAAGCTCTGTAGCCATCACGAGACAGGGGAACACTTAAATAAATGTAAGTTCTGTTGCAGGTTTAATGACCCTCATTATTTCGTGCACACGATTTGATATATTTTATGTGAGACCACAATTAAACAAAACAAACAACTGCAGTCTACCAAATACGTGGACACAGGTTAAAATGTTTAACTTTTCTAAACATAAACACTGACTGCAGTTCAGCCAATCAATAGTTGCAGTGCTCACAGCAACATACTGTTGGGTTTGCCGCGATGCCACAAATGGCTCAATGTTTCTGTATCATAAGGAAACTAAAAGAAGGAGCTAGCTCGTTTCTTGGGTCTCTTTTTGCCTTTAACTTCCCGCTCCGGCAAAATCAATAACTAAAGTTCCTTATATCAGTTACCGTCCAGAACAATCTTTTCAATTTATAAAAACTCAGAATTTGCCACAAAACAACATCTAACTGGGAGAATGCACCTCAGTTACCACGATCTGCACATGGGCAACGTAACCTCTTTTAGATCAAGTTTTTTTTTAATTGATATTTGAACTCGCAATTTGCAAAAGAGCCGAAAATGGTTTGTCCTGTTTTGGTTACAGTTCCAAATTATTCCTGAGAAGATAACAGACAGGCATCTTCTTGAATAACTCCATACTATCAGGAGAAACTCCCACATTTCTGTCAGCAAGTTCCATTGCAGCTTCTTAAAATGCGTGAGAAAACATGATATTATACCAACTTTGGAAGGAAACTTATGATTTATTTCATCCCAAGCACACCCTATCTCTTTCTGCCAAAGTACATACGTGCATTGAAAATTGGAATACTGCTTTTTTTAAAAAAATGGTTAATTCATGGGATATGTATATCACAGTTGAGCTAGCACTTACTGCCCATTCCTTGTTGTACATGAGAAGGTGGTCAGATTACTTCTTATATTTCTGCTCCTGCTGAGGCACCAGAATTCAAAGATGTCAGTCTTCAGTTTCGATTCATTCTTGGTCATTCTATCAAATGTTTGGAGACTCCGGATAATTCAATGAGAACTTACAAATTTCCTCCGAATGTACTCAATGTTTGTTTTGCAAAACCTGTTGTCCATCGCGCCAAGTTGTCCTGGCAAAGCTGCAATCATGCCATCTAAACAGCAATGACGGACATTGCCTCGCTATTTCCACTCTGAACAATGTTTACACAATCATTACATCTCGAGCACTCGCAAAGTGATGGTATGGCTCTTCAACAGTGTTAAAAAGAACTAATTGCTTTGCAGTAAGTATGACACCTGCCAAGGCTGCTTAGATCTTGACATCAGTGCCGTTTTAGTTCAAATGTGGACAAATGTGCTCAATTCCAGAGTTGAAGCAGAAGAGTCAGTCCTTCTGCTCGAATCTCAGAAGGTGATGAAACAGACTGCAGACCGGAGGTGGAAGACCTGGAAAAATGGTGCACTCAGAACAACCTCGCTCTCAATGATAGCAAAACCAAGGAACTCATTATTGACTTTTGGCGGATGTTACTCATGCCCAGCTACACATTAACAACAGAGAGGTTGAACGAGTGGAGAGTGTTAAGCTCCTGGGAGTGGTCATCAAGAACAAGCGTTCTTGTGGATGCAATGGTTACAAAGGCCCAACAACGTATCTTCTTCCACAGGAACTGAAAAACTTTGACATGACGGCGAATACCCTTGCCACCTTCTATAGGTACACCATGGAGAGCATTATGTCTGGATGTATCACTACCTGGTATGGCAACTGTACCGTTCAAGATTGGAGATGGTTATAGAGAGTGATGAACTCGGCCAGGCCAATCTGAAAGGCCAACCTCCCATCTATAAAATCCATCTACCAGGCCTGCTGTCAAGGAAAAGCCGGAAGCATTCTTAAAGATCTATCCCACCCTGTCAATGTTTTTTTCTACAACCTCTACTATCGGTGAGAAGGTACAGAAGCCTGAACACGCACACCAGTCGGTTTTGTAACAGTTTCTACCCTACTGTTGTTAGGATACTGAATGAACTCACTAAACTCCTAACACTGACCTGTAAAGGTTTACCTATTATTTACTATCTATGCCACTTGACTCTGTGATCTTCCTGTATTGATCGCAAGGGAAAGCGTTTCACTGTGCCTCACGTGACAATAAATTCAATTCATATCAAGGCCACATTTGATCGCGTGTAGAATGAAGAAGCCCTCACAAAACTAAAATCGATGGGAATCAAAACTCTTCACTGGCTTAAGTCATACTGATTACAAAGTAGGATGGCTGTAGCTATTGGAAATCAGATATTTAAACTCCAATACATCTCTGCTGGAATTAATCAAAGTAATGTCATATGTTCAACCATCTTCTGCTGCTTCATTAATCATCTTCAGATCAGAAATGTGATGCTCGCTGAAGAAGGCACGACATTCAGTACAATTCACAACTCCACAGAAACTGAAGAAATGCAGCACGACCTGGATAATGCCCAGTTAGGCTCGAAAATGGCAAATAGTAGCACGTCACATGCTCAGCCAATAACCATCTGCAACACGAAAGGACCTTGCTATCACCACTTGATAGCATGAGAATCACTACATTCCCCCGTCACGAACAATCCTGGGAGATATACACAACCAGAAAAAGAAATAGATGAGCCACATAGTTTCATATTTTAGGTACAATTGTAATGAAGTTGCAAGCTGAGATCCTGAGAGCATGTTATTTTTAATTGCGGTATCGCTGAGATTGCCCCTTTTTTTCAACTGTGGTCCTATTTTCTGTTTTTGTTTTTGCCATGTATCCCCGGACAGGGTACATCTGGGAAGGGTTCTCTGTTGCTGTAAGCTGGCAGCATTTTAGTTGTACTGGAGGCGCTTGTAACGGAAAGATAAGGAGCATTTAAATTTGTAACTACTGTGTGGACATTGGCGGAAACAATAGCCTTTGCTGTATCCAGTACTTTCAAATACTTCATGATGCCACAAAATTGTTTTATATTCTGTCCCTCGTACTAAGTTCATTTTAAGTCAATTGAAATCTGGTTGCCAGTTATCAGTTACAGATAGTCCCACGAACTCTAGTTGCACCAGATTCCACTATTTCAGACTTCATCTCAGTGACTCAGCCAGATATTGCTCTCAGAGCAATGGAACGTTGAGATTAAGTAAATTAAGAGATGCGTTAGAAACCTGCTTGATAGACATCTCAGTTCTGCTATGTTTTCCTATAAAACACACTTTGAAAAAAAAAGAACTCAGCGAGGTGCTTCGGAGTTCAATCAAAATCAAGATCATTCACTTATTGTGTAAGTGTACACGCATCAGCTTTAGGAGATTTATGGCAATCAAAATTAATCTTGACAAATTCCTATAAGTATTAGCAATAAATGGCACGGTACAACATTGAATTTAAATTAAAATATTAATCAACACAATAATCTGCATTATACAGATACATGTTACAATTTATCAAAACCTCACAGATGGATGATCGAAGTTCATAGTGCAGAAATTGATTAGTATTCTGCATTCTCGAAGCTTGACAATGTTTTGCGAGGTTTCAATGATAACATACATATTCTCAATAGTTGCCCGTCTTCAGAGATGCAAACATTATCGACAGATTGTCTATGTTTTGAGCATGAGCTCTTCATCTGACTAAGAGATCATATTCGAAAAACCGACCCTCCTGCTCCTCTGATGCTTCTGGACTGGCTGGGCTTCTCCAGCACCACTCTGCTCGACCCTGATCTCCAGCATCTGAGAAGACTGACCAGTGAAGATGTAGTACGTTCAGATATCACCGACACAACCTGCTGCAGAATTGATTCTAAATCCTCAGAAACCCAATACGCCTTTTCTGACACCTGCTCTTCAAAGACATTTTAATACAATCAAACCTTCTTTTCTTATACGCACTGGTACGTGACAGAGAGAAATCCTAAGATTACTGCCTTTGAGAATCTGTCTTTCAATTTCATTCTTAAGTCGTTGAAGTCTGTACTGAGGACCCCATTATTTTTTCTGCCAATGTTGTTGGCACCAATGCAGACAGTGTCATCTTTTAGTGCCATCCTGCCGAGAAGGAATTCCGCAGCCACATCATAATATCATTCCCTTCCAGGAGGCAACGCACCATCCTATAGTTAGTGAATCAGATTTCTGGCCTCTGACCACTTCTTGATGCGACTGTACTTATATGACTAGAGCAGTTCAGGTTCTGGTCAATGGTGACAATCAGGTTGTCGACACTGGGTGATCCTGTAAAGTTAATACAAATTAATATCTCCGGGCAATGTTATTGGTGATAATCAATGTCTGGTATTAGAGTGGCAGGGATTTTCGCTGACAATTGTCAGTCGAAAACGTGCTATGGATCCAGATTGTGGTACATTTAGACATGGACTGCTTCAGTATTTGAAGAGTCATGAATGGTGCTCAACGTTGTGCAATCATCAGTGAGTATCCCTGCTCCTGACATTATGGTATAGGGAGGTCATTGATGAAACGGATAACGATAGCTCAGCCAAGATCATTCCCCGAAGATCTTCAGCAGAGATGTTCTGGCGCTGAGATTACTGATCTCCAACAACTCCAAACATCTTCCATTGGACAGGAATGCCGCGAGACAACATGGATTTTTCACGTGATTCTCAGTGACGCCAGTTTTGGTCGAGATCATTGACTCCCCATTTGATCAATTTGCTACATTAGTATAAAGAACAACCACTCGCACATTATCTGGAATTCAGCTGAAATGATGACGGCATACATTATAATTAGTTAGTCGTTATTTTTAAGTAAGGAGTGTGAATGACTAACTTGTCAATTCTTCTTTCCATAAGTAGGTTATTATGTAAATTGGGGTCAAAACCTGTCTCACTTTAAAAGTATCAACAGCTGCGAATTAATTCACATATTTGGTAATCTTCCTTATGAGCTGTGGAAAGAGGTCTTCTAAAACTATAGAAAGCAATAATCAAATAATGGCTGGAAAATTGTGAACAGCTTTTGGTCCCGTTATCTATCGAAGGGTGTTTTGACATTGGATAGAGTCCAGAGAAGCTTCATTGGGCTGATTTCAGATATGAACGTTTGTTTTCAAATAAACTTAATAAAACGATTGGGCTTGGCCCTATGGTAGTTGAGAAGAATGAGAGGCGATCTTATCAAACCAATTGTAATCCGCTGGAGATTTGGAGAGGTTGTTTCCTTGGGGGAGTGTCTAGGACCATGGGACAAAATCAGTGGAAGGATTTACCTATTTAATGTAGATGTGGACAGGTATCTGTTCCACTAGAAGATTGCGAATCTGTCGAATTCATTACCATCGGGCCATCGATGCTGGGTTATTTAACATACTCAAGAAATTGACGGATAGATTTTTACTCAGTAAAGGTTACAATAGGTAAAAGGAGAAGTCAGATCATTGAAGTCCATGTTTATCAGATCAGCCAGGAACTCACTGAATAGCGGAACAGATTCAATAGGCTGAATTGCCTACTTCTGCCCCAGGTTTCACATTGTGAAGGCTGTTGAAGGAGGTAAACGGTGAAGAGAAGCTGTGAAAATATGCAACTTATTGACATCATTTCGGAAGAATGTGTGTAGTTAACGAGAGCGAACTCATGAAAATATACAAACATTGCTCTGTAACATAAAGAAAAGTATTTTTGTTCCTTTTGTGAATATTTTGCAAATGAATTTCGAAGAACATGAACCTCGAGGTTTCAGAAACAAATCTGAGAAGGGACAGGAGACTTTTAAATGCTCTAACTAAAACATTCAATACCTTTGATGTGGTTAAAAGGGGAACTGAGAAAAATACATCATGAAGACGTGGTCATTCTTCAAATATCACTGAATCAATCTGACATCTGTTTTGTGTCAGTGCACAGCCTTTATTATTAAGACTTGTGCCACTGATATGGTCACCTTTATTGAAATTGTCACAGTTATGAAGGATTGTAAATATGGATAAGGGTCGAAAATACATTACTACGTGGTACAATATTCCTAACAAATGCGAGGTGATGCATTTAGACAAGACTAATTCTAGAACGAATTATGCAATGAACGGAAGAGCCTTGGGAAAAGTTAAGAGGCAGAGTGATCTGGGAGTGCAGGTCCATTGTTCCCTGAAGGTTGCTGCACAGGTGGATCGAGTGGTAAAGAAAGCATATAGTATACTTGCCTTCATTGGACGGGGTATTGAGTATAAGAGCTGGCAAGTCATGTTAACATTGTACAAGTCACTGGTTTGACCGTATTTAGAATACTGTGTACAGTTCTAGTCGCCACATTACCAAAAGGATATGGACGCTTTGGAGAGGGTGCAGAGAATGATTACAAAGGTTGCCTGGTATGGAAGGTTCTAGCTATGAATAAATGTTGAGTAAGTTAGGTTTATTTTCATTACAAAAAAGGAGATTGAGGGGGGAGCTGATTAAGGTTTATAAAATCATGAAGGGTATAGACAATGTGGATAGAGACAAGTTTTTTTTCTCCCCAGGGTTGAAGGATTCAATAACAAGAGGTCACGTTTTCAAGGTGAGAGGTGGAAAGTATAAGGGAGATACATGCGACAAGTCCTTCCGACAGAGGGTGGTGGGCGTTGGAACGCATTGCCAGCAGAGGTGCTAGAGGCAGACATGGATGTTTCATTTAAGTTGTGTGTGGATAAATGCATGAGTAGGTGGGGAGCAGAGGGATACAGATGCTTAGGAATTGACCGACAGGTTTAGACTGTACATTTGGATCGGCTCAGGCTTGAAGGGCTGAAGGGCCTGCTCCTGGGCTGTAAATTTTCTTTGTTATTTGTTCTTTGATTTATGGAGGCACAGACATGTACAGCATAGGAACTGACCCTTCAGCCCAACTTGTCCATGCTGACTGGATATCCTAGATGGATCTAGTGCTATTTGCGAACATTATGCCCATATCCCTATAAGCTTCCTATTCATATACCCATACAGATGCTCTTTAAATATTGGAATTGTGCCAGTCTCCATCACTTCCTTTGGCAGTTCATTCCATATATGCACCACTCTCTAAGTGAAAATGTTTCCACATTTGTTCCTTTCAAATCCTTTCCTTCTGACCTTAAAGTTATGTCCTCTACTTTTGGACTTCCCTAACTCGGAAAATACCTTGTCTATTTACCCTGTCCATACCCGTCATGACTTTTTAAACCTTATATAAGTTCAGCCGTCAGCCTCTAATGTTCCAAGGAAAATAGCCCCAGCTTATTCAGACTCTCCCGACTGCTCCAATTCTCCAATTGTATCAAAAACCTTGAACATCTTTGGTGAATACTTTCAGGTTTCGCGACATCCTTCCTACAGCAGTGAGACCAGAATTGTGGATAGTCCTCCAGAACTGGATTAGCCAATGTTCTGTACCGCCACAACATGACTTCTCAACGCCGTACACAATGGAATGACCAATAAAGGCAACCATATCAAACACCTTCTTCACTATCCTATCTATCTGAAGCTCCATTTTCTATAATCTTACTTTTGTACTTGCAGAGAATATTTAATTGATTGCTTCAACATTATAGGTTGTTTACGAGGATAAAGCATTTTCACTGTCAATGCTATCACTAGCTAAGCATGAATTTATGATAATTGCTTTAAACAAGAGACAACAAGAAACCGATTAGCTCTGGATTTAGATAGCAAGTTGTTTGGACCTGATCGATATTTGCCTAAAATTATTGACAACAGATGCACCAATGACATTGAAAAAGCAGCAGAATGAGCAGTTTGTAAATAAAATAATTGCGCTGAAAGCGATGTAAAGTGCGAAAAGTTCGATATCTCTTCCAAGATAGCCAGTACGCATGTACAATTGGCAGATTAGTCAATTGCTGTGTTGTATGGTTCTATGATTCTTTTCAACCACAAATGTGTCAATGGGGTGATTAATATGGATTATTATTCTTCCTCTCATGTCACTGATATGGGTGCAGCAACGCTTGCTTTCCAAGGGAGAATGTTGTCTCAATCAAGATGTAGATGGATGTAGAGAGGATGCAAAAGTCGATCACTTCTTGGGAAGTAAGTCAGGCAAGTGATGACATGTTTGCGGAGGAGCACTTTTGAACCCGTAACTATAATTCTGTTCGTCTTAAAATGCAATTGGAAAAGAATAAAACTGATAGACAAGGTTAATTCTAAATCAGGGCAAGGCCAATTTTGATGTGATTACGCAGAAACTTTTCAAAGATGCAAAAGGACGTCTGGCAAATTAGAAGCATTCAAAAGTGACTTAACGAGGGTTCAGTGTTCTTGTGAGAATGAAGCGGACAGCTGACAGGAGCAGGGAACATTGACTGAAGAGAGACGTTTACGCTCTGGTCAAGAAAAAGGAAGAAGCATTTTTCAAAATATGGACAACTGAGATCAGTGAATCCTTTGAGAGAAATGGGGTGTAGGGGCATACTTAAGAGGAGATTCAGTACGGCAGAAAGGGGACTGGAGATAGTTTTGGCAGTTTAGATTAAGGATAATCCAAGGAGATTGCATATGTATATTAAGGGCGAAAGAGTAACTAAGGAGAGAATAGAGAATCTAAAAGAAGGGACCACATATACGTGTGAAAAACAGGAGATGAGTGAGATCGCAAACGAATATTTTGTGTCAGAATGCAAAAAAACATGGAAGAGGTAACTCAGCGAAATCAAAAGTGATCTCTTGAGAAGAGTCCACATCACTAACGAGGCAATACTGAAGGCCTTACAGTGCAAAAGTGGATGAATCCCTGGGACATGCTAAGGTATATTGTGGTTCCCGATGAATGAAATTGCAGCCTCGAGCAGGCATATCTGTGACGTCGACAACCACGGGTGAACACCTAAAAGAATAAACGGTTCAAGTGTTGCACCATTATTCGAGGGAGACTGTAAGGAAAAGTCAGGGAGCTATACAACAGTAAGCCTGACTTCAGTGAGGGATATCTTGTCAGAGGGGATTCTGAGAGAAAAGATCCACCTGCATTTGGAAAGGCAACGATTGATGAGGGACACTCAGTATGACTTTGCACGTATGAAATCGTGTCTCACTAATTTGAGTGAGATCTTTGGAGGGGTGACCAAGACGGTAGATGAAGACACAATGACAGATATTGTGCGCATTGACATTGGCAAGGCCTTTAACAAGGTTCCGCATAGTAGACTGGATAATACCAGGAGAAACAATGGGATGCAGGGAGAGCTAGCGAATTGGAGAGCATTGGCTTTATGCTAGGAGATAGCGGGTGGTGATAGAGGTTGTGGTTCAGACTGGAGACTGTGACCAGTGGTGTGTCTCGAGTATTGGTGTTTGCTTCACTGGTATTTGTCATTTAAGTAAACGTTTTAGTTGAGAAAATCAGAGACATTGTTCATAAGTTTGCGAACAACTCCGAAATTGGCAATATAATGCATAGTCAAGAAGTTTCCCTCCGAGGAGAACTGGGCCCAAGTGACGACGAATGGCAGATGGAATTTAAATTACTTGAATGCGAACTGTTGCATTTTCTTGAGACAAAACAGAGCAGGAATTAATGGAAGTACCAAGGGAATGTTGACAAACAGAGACACATATTGGCGTAGATGCATAGTTCTTTGAAAGTGGTGTAACATGTAGACTGGTTGGTGAAGAAGGCCGGTTGTCACACCTGCCTTCAACTGTCAGAGCAATGCTTACAGGAGTTTGTGATGTCATGCTATGGATGTATACATAACTGTTGAGACCCTATTTGAAGTACTGCATACAATTCCGGTCGGCTGAGAGGAAAGATATCGTTAAAATATTAGGAGTGCAAAAAAAGATTTCTTAGTATGTACCTGAGGCAGGAAGGTTTGAGTTACGCAGAGAGGCTTGATAAGCTCGAACTATTATTCCCATGATCGTATGAGGCTGAAGGGTGACCTCATAAAAGCTTTATAAATTCATGGTCAAAAGTCATATGACGCCCAGTTTTAGTTGAGGAGGTCTATTTGGAATCAGAAGCATTCACTGCACGTGATGAAAGGGCAGCGCATTGAAGAACTTGTGATTTCAAATAACCCCGTTGACTGTAACTTGGTGTCGTATGACATCTGAACTTGTCCACCCAAGTACAACACTGGTACCACCATATCATAAAATCATGAGCGGCATTTAAAGGGTGAACAGCCAAGGTCTTTTTTCCCAACTGTATGGCAGTCCAAAACTAGAGGGCAGAAGTTTAGGGTGAGAGGAAAATGATTTAAAAGTGACCTGAGGGGCAGCTTCTCCACACAGAGGGTGATGCATCGACAGAATGAGCTGCCAGAGAAAGTCGTGGATGCAGATACAGTTCCAACATGTAAACAGAATTTGGCAGATGCTTCGATAGCAAAGGTTTGTAGAGATATGGGCTGAATACGGGAAAATTGAACTAGTTCAGTTTATGAAAACGTGTTGGCATGTAACAGTTGAGCTGAAGGGTCAGTTTCCATGTTGCATGACTCTATGAATGCATGATTCTGAATGATTGGTATCCTCAGTGTTTTTAACAGGACAAAATAAATCTAGTATTTATAAAACAATGGAGTTAAATTTAGGGTTATGATATCACAATGCACTTTATTGCGAATGGTATATTCCAACCATTTTGCGAGTTCCAGTCCTTGTAAAATGTCAAATGCCGTTGGAAATTCAGATGCCGGCCATTGTCAAGTCAACAACAAATATTGCTTTTTAACTATACTCTGCACAAGTGTTCTTACGTTGCACGTGACCACACTTCCAGTTGATGTTACTGCAATTTGAGTGTTTGCTGCACTCCCCCTCCACGATCCTAAATAAGAGGCTCACATTTGCAATCCTCCAACACTGCTATAAGCTCCTTCAAAACCTTAGAATGAGAACACTGTGGTCAGAATTTCCATAAACCTCACCTCACGTCCCTTGTTCTGGAATAGCATGCATACTGTCTTGGTTGTGCAACTTTTCTATGTCAAATGTCTTTCCTTTCAGTCTTCTTTTTTGTTCGTTCAGACCACCAGATTCTCGATTGCATCCTCCCTGACAGTAAATGCAAAGTTACCAAGGGAATTGAACCCACACTATTGTCCTCTGCATCAGAAACGAAACGCTCAGCCAACCGATGTAACCAAACCCCTGACTTACTGTGATATGATGTGTCCTTTGTTCTCATTAAGGCATGTTACAACTATACGATTTACAAATAACCTTTACTATTGAGAAGGATGGGGACAGCAGATGCATGGGAACGCCTCTATATTCAAGTTATTTCCAAGCCTCTCATCGGTTTGACTTGGAGTTCTATCGCAGCTCCTGCAGTATTGCTCATTCTGAAGGGTACAGTCTTTGACTGACCTTCTCAAGAGCACTGTGGATATATTTGCAATATCAGAGACTGCAGCGGATCATCGACACCATCTCAGCTCCTGATGGAGAATACAATGCTTGCTTGCTTCGTGTCTCTTGCTGAATCTTGAATGAATGATATGAATACTTGCTCGTTTTAATCCTTCCAGCTGACAGACGAAAATGAGACAATGACTGGGCCTGTCTGTAAACTGCACCGTCTACTGATACAGCCAAACCAGCGCATTTATATCAAATTGAGCAAGAACCCTGGGTGCTAAGTGAAAAAGAAACTTTTCTACACCATCCTTTTTTTAAAAATGAACCACTAGTCAACACAACCTTCTCCTTCGTATCTTCTTAGGGATTTTGCAACAATTCCGTGTTGCATATTTAATTTTGTGAACTTCAATTATGTGTAGAAGCTTCGTCAGTGATTCTTGCACTTTGGCCTTCTACACATAATCAACAGTAATACCTTCATCACCATGCCTGTAAACCTTACCAGCAAACTGACTTAATTTGCTTAATCTCAAGTAAGGCAATAAGACATAGGAGCTGCGGTAGGCTGCTTGGTCCTTTTAACCTGTTCTGCCATGTTATAAGATGACAGCTCATTTGATTCCAGACAAACTCCAGTTGCAGACTGCTCTCAGAAACCATGATTTCATCTTAAATGCAAAAAAAAAAATGCTATGGCCCAGGCTTCACTGCTCTTTGGGGAAAACAATGCGTTAACACATTCAGTGGTTGAGCACCAGTTTGCAAATCTTAAAATTAATTGTCTTTATTGTCTTTTGGGTAGTTGGAAAAACCTGCCCCTCATCCCTTGCACTCATGAACCTATCTACAAGTTGCACAGTCCATGGAAAATGGATTTTTTGTCTTCATGAAAAGCTTTCACTGGAAGCAAATTCCTGACTTTTTTTTCAATCATTCATAGGCTAGGGACATCGGCAGCAAGGCATGCATTAATTTACAACCAAATTGCAGTTGCAGTGACTGGTCTTTTTTTCAGAGGGAAGAAGTTGGAGAGTGCAGTATTTACTGTTTAGCTCAAATTTTATTGCTGATTTTGACAGTGCTCATGTGGTTAAGATACTGGGGGGAGCACTTCAATACATGGAATGTGGGCATAGCTGTCTGGATCCGATGCTTAGCGCCCATCCTGTTGCTCCTTAACATGGTGGAGCTTTGACAATGTTGACTCTTTAAAAAGGTTATTTTTTCCTTGTTTGTTTTTTGAAAGATTTCGAAAAGACTGAGGTGCAAAAATGTCTCGGAAAAGTCTACTTTAACAGTGGCAAGGGAGTTAGCAGTTCTCCCAGTTCAAGGTTTCTTCAACTTTGGTTTTACAGTAACAGATAATTGTTCACTCCGACTGGTAAGAATCTGTGTTTGAATTTCCCATTTGCCAACGGGTGTGTCCATGGGATGTTGCTTGATTGGAGCAATTCCTTATTTAAGTTGTATTGGCTCAGATTTCCAAAGGTTGAGTTATTCTAAATTCTGTTTTCTTTTGTTTGTGTTTCAACTATAGTATTAAAGTAAATTTTGATTTGTTTTAAGCCAAGTGGTGTGAACATCAGCATCACACCTGGAATAATCACTTCACATCTGCCTTTAAAGTAAAAAGCTAAGGTCTGGGATAACTTGTTAAAATATTTTCAGGACGTCTTTTCCGGTCGACAATGGAGAGGGGGTGTGATGAGCTACCATCTTGAACCATGCAGTCAATGTGTTGACGGAAGACATTAAATTAGGGAGAGAACTCCAGGATATTGGTTCTGTAATACTGAAGAAATAGAAATACATTTCCAAGACGAATGGTGAGTGGTTCGGAGGAGAACTTCCAATTGGTAATGTTCCCAGTTACAGATGCTCAGTTGAAGTCTCATTCATGCAGTATCAGCTTGTAGCATTAAAACGACCAAGTTTATCATCGATCAAAGATTACCAGACTGGAAATGTTAACTGACAGAATCTGATGAGACAGAAGGAGAGATAACTTTTCAAATCCAGTCTGACCCTTCTGCAGAACTATAAGATGTGCCAAACCTGTTGACTTTCTCCAGTATTCTCTGTGTTTGTTCCTTTGCGACTGCAAAATGGGAAATTCTGGAATAGGGTTTCCAATCCGAGATTCGTATCAAACTGTGATCTGTTCCGAACTGAATGTGAACTTCCAAGATTTCGGATTCTGCACAAAACTGACCGGGGTGCCAACCTTGTGAGTTAATATTAATAAATGAAATTTGAAAAATGCTTAAATGTGATTGTGTGAGAGACATTTACTATCATTTTGTATCATGTTAACTCGAACAACTATGAAAATCTTAAACTTGAGCTCCTTCACTCGCAACAGAAGCTGCCACGTATTCTCAACATTGTCGTTCGTTTCAGGGGAAAATAGTTCGACAAACAGGCATTGTCCACAAAACATAAAGTGGGCGTTTGTATTTGATCAAATAATGCAGTGAAGGATTTAATTTGTAAGGGTGTGGCCTTGATAGTCCCAATGAAGATCTTTTACCCAAAATTTCGACTCTCTGCTCTTTGACGTCTGCCTGACCTGCTATGCTTTTCCAGCGCCACACTTTTCGATCTGACTCCACAGCATCTAAATTCTTCACTTTAGCTACTTCACCTTTGATCGAGAGACTATCATTCATCCTCGACATTTTTAATGGAACAATTAAGGGAGACTATTTCATCTTGAACCAGCATCTGGTGAATGTACTACGACAATTTCATTCAGCAACATCCGACGTTCAAGGATTGCTGATCAGCAAAAGAAGGACCAGAGATTATTTATTGCAAGGCACAATAGTCGAGAACTTGAAAGCAAAATTAGAAATAATTGTGCTCACGTATGTTTGCTGCTTTTCATTTCCTGTGCGTAGACGCTTGAGAGGTTTTTCAGAAACTCTGACCGAATTCCAAATTTATGAAACGCCTTTTTCTGCGCCCTCATCTCATTTCACTGTTTCTCTCCCTCCCCATTTCTCTCTCTCTTTCTCACTCTCTTCCCTGCTGACTGACTCTCATTTCTCTCTATGTTTCTCTCTCCGTGTGACTCAACCCCATCTTTTCTCCCCTTCTCCTTTTTAGATCTCTCTCCTTTTCTCATTTCTCTCTCTTTCTCTTCTGCACCGTCTCCCCACTTCTTGTTACTGCCTTTCTCCCTCTCGCTCATGTTTACCACCTTCTCTCTCTGTCTCATCTCTCTCATTCTCCCGTCTCTTACATTCTCTATCCCTCTCTCACACTTCCTGCCTACTTCTCTCCCTCTCTCTTTCTTCTGCACATCGAACATTCAAGTGCAGATCAAACCAATCACCTTCCCTGATGGATATCATTGAATAACTGGCCCCCCAATAGCAGCAAAGATGTGGAGAAACAGATTGGGAAACAGATTTTGGAAAAGTGCAGAAGCTACAGGGTAATAGCCATGGGAGATTTCAACTTCCCAAATATTGATTCGAAGCTCTTTATATCACGTAGATTGGACGGGGCGGTGTTTGTGCAGTGTGTCCAGGAGGCTTTTCTAACTCAGTATGTAGATTGTCCGACCAGAGGGGCTTGTTAGTGGGTGAGTATTTTGGTGACGGTGACCACAATTCTGTGACTTTCACCTTGGTTATGGAGAGAGATGGGTACGTGCAACAGGGTAGGTTTTACAATTGGGGAAGGGTAAATACGATGCTGCAAGACAGGATCTGAGGAGCATAGGTTGGGAGCATAGGCTGTCAGGGAAAGATGTCGTTGAAATGTGGAACTTTTTCAAGGAACAGATACGACGTGTCCTTGATATGTATGTACCTGTCAGGCAGGAAAGAGATGGTCGTGTGAGGGAACCTTGGTTGACGAGGGAGGTTGAATGTCTAGTAAAGAGGAAGAAGGAGGCTTACATAGGGTTGAGGAAACAAGGTTCAGACAGAGCGTTGGAGGGATACAGGATAGCCAGGAGGGAGCTGAAGAAAGGGATTAGGAGTACTTAAGAGAGGGCATGAAAAATCTTTGGCGGGTAGGATCAAGGATAACCCCAAGGCATTTTATAAGTATGTGCGAAACATGAGAATGACGAGAACGAGGGTAGGTCCGATCAAGGACAGTAGTGGGAGACTGTGTATTGAGTCGGAAGAGATATGAGAGGTCTTGAATGAGTACTTTTCTTCAGTATTTACAATTGAGAGGGACCGTATTTTTGAAGAGGAGAGTATGAAATGGACTGGTAAGCTAAAGGAGATACTTGTTAGGAAGGAAGATATGTTGGGCATTTTGAAAAACTTGAGGATAGACAAGGCCCCCGGTCCTGACGGGATATATCCTAGGATTATGTGGGAAGCAAGAGAGGAAATTGCAGAGCCGTTGGCAATGATCTTTTCGTCTTCACTGTCAACGGGGGTGGTACCAGGGGACTGGAGAGTGGCGAATGCTGTGCCCCTGTTCAAAAAAGGGAATAGGGATAACCCCGGGAATTACAGGCCAGTTAGTCTTATTTTGGTGGTAGGCAGATTAATGGAAAGGGTACCGAGGGATAGGATTTATGAGTATCTGGAAAGACACTGCTTGATTAGAACAGCCAGCACGAATTTGTGAGGGGTACGTCTTGCCTTACAAGTCTTATTGAATTCTTTGAGGAGGTGACCAAGCATGTGGATGAGGGTAGAGCAGTGGTTGTAGTGTACATGGATTTTAGTAAGGCATTTGATAAGGTTCCCTATGGTAGGTTTATGCGGAAAGTCAGGAGGCATGGGACAGTGTGAAATTTGGCCAGTTGGATAGAGAGCTGGCAAACCGGTCGAAGTCAGAAAGTGGTGGTAGATGGTAAATATTCAGCCTGGAGCCCAGTTACAAGTGGAGTTCCGCAGGGATCAGTTCTGGGTCCTCTGCTGTTTGTAATTTTTATTAATGACTTGGAAGAGGGAGTCGAAGGGTGGGTCAGTA
The DNA here is from genome assembly GCF_037043375.1 of Chiloscyllium plagiosum. Taxonomy (NCBI): domain Eukaryota; kingdom Metazoa; phylum Chordata; class Chondrichthyes; order Orectolobiformes; family Hemiscylliidae; genus Chiloscyllium; species Chiloscyllium plagiosum. The sequence continues at coordinate 32,566,276 of NW_028270165.1, forward strand.
AATTTGCAGACGATACGAAGATTGGTGGAGTTGTGGATAGTGAGGAGGGCTGTTGTCGGCTGCAAATGGACTTAGATATGATGCAGAGCTGGGCTGAGGAGTGGCAGATGGAGTTCAACCCTGTCAAGTGTGAGGTTGTCCATTTTGGAAGGACAAATAACAGGGTTAATGGTAGGGTTTTTAGTAAGGTGGAGGAGCAGAGGGATCTTGGGGTCTATGTTCATAGCTCTTTAAAAGTTGCCACTCAGGTGGATAGAGCTTGTAAGAAGGCCTATGGTGTATTAGCGTTCATTAGCAGAGGGATTGAATTCAAGAGTCTTGAGGTGATGTTGCAGCTGTACAGGACCTTGGTAAGGCCACATTTGGAGTACTGTGTGCAGTTCTGGTCGCTTCTCTTTAAGAAAGATGTGGAAGCTTTGGAGAGGGTGCAGAGGAGATTTACTAGCATGTTGCCTGGAATGGAGAATAGGTCCTACGAGGATAGGTTGAGAGTGCTAGACCTTTTTTCATTGGACCGGAGAAGGATGAGGGGTGACTTGATAGAGGTTTATAAGATGATCAGGGGAATAGATAGAGTAGACAGTCAGAGACTTTTTCCCCGGGTACAACAAAGTGTTACAACGGGACATAAATATAAGGTGAAGGGTGGAAGGTATGGGGGGAATGTCAGGGGTAGGTTCGTTACGCAGAGAGTTGTGGGGGCATGGAATGCGCTGCCTGTGGGAGTGGCAGAGTCAGAATCATTGGTGACCTTTAAGCGGCAATTGGATAGGTATATGGATAGGTGATTAAGCTAGGACAAATGTTCGGCAGAACATCGTGGGCCGAAGGGCCTGTTCTGTGCTGTATTGTTCTATGTTCTATGTTGTTTTCGGGAAATGCTATTAGTTTCATGGTTGCTTGTTCCGAACTATCACATTCGTTCTATTCAGTTTCTCAATGTGCCGTTGCAACTTCTAGGCCCGCTTTCATTTTCTTTCTGGTTTTAATTCATTTTCCAGCATGTTACAAAAGAGTGTTTTGCGGATCAAATGTCACACGATCAGCAAATAGAGTAACGCAATTAATTGGGAGCGAAATATCTCCAGATTTTGGCAATGGAAAGAAAAGCTACATTCTGCATTCGTGTGTAATCGTTTGTGTCTTCATTCTATTAACTATACTTCAGGCATTCAGCTGGCCTGCAAGACACAAGAACAGCAACACAGGGAAGACAAAAAAGGAGCTCGGGCGAGAATCATTGCAAAAAACCGTGAAGCTGATAAATGGTATGTTGGCCCTCACAGCAAGAAAATTCCGGAACAGGAGCAGAGATTTTTCGTTGCAGTTGTAGGGCTTTAATGACTACACCCGGGGTAGTGTGTGCAGATTCGTCTCCTTATCTGAGAAAGGTGTTCTGGCTATGAAGGGAGCGCACTGAAGGTTTACCACACCGTTTCCTGGAATGCAGGAATAATCTATGAATAGATTTTGGATTTCCGAGGACGATATTCAAAGGAATTTAGAAGAATCAGAGAGGTTTACATTGAAACCAATACAATTTCAGCAGGACGAGACAGGGAAATGCAGGGACGATCTTCACGGCGACCGGGGAGTCCAGAACGAGAAATCACAGCCGAAGTACGCAGGCAAGGTCTTTTGAGACTGAGATGAGGAGAAATATATTTACCTCGGGACTGGAGAGCCGGCAGAATTCTCTGTCACAATAAACGATTGAAGCCAAAACGTTGAATGTGTTCGAGGAGGAGTGAGATATTGTTCTTACTTTTAAAGGGTTCGAAGACATTGGGGAAAACAGGGGGAAAAAAGTACGGTGTTGAACGATGAGCCACGATCAGAGTGAGTGGTGGAATAGTTTAGGAGAGCTGAAGGGCTCACTCCTGTTACTGTTTGCTATGTTTCTATCCATGTCAGAATAATGGAGGAGAGGTATCAGGTGGTCAGGACCTGAAATTGTAGACTTGAGAGTTATAAGTTGTAAAGTGCCTGAGTCAAAAATATGTGTTTTTCCTGTTGAAAATGCGTTCAGCGCTATTTGCCAAAATACTTTTGAGCGCCCAGTGCAAATTGTGCAGGGTATTTAACAATTGCTAAGATAGGAATAGGTGGTTTATGTGGGTGGGAAAAATGACAAATGAAGTCCGATGTTGGAAAAATGTAAGATTATACATTTGACAAGAATAAAAATATAAAGGTATATAATCCAAATGCTGAGAGATTTCAGACCTTTGATATGCTGGGGTATCTATCTGCCCCAGTGCATGAATCAGAAAAGGTTAACATGCAGATACAGCAAACAAAAAAAAAAACTAATAGAATGTGTAGTGAATGGAATTGAGTTCAAGAGAAGAAAAGTTGTTTATTTATGCAGTACATGAGTCAGAGCAAATCGTCAACACTGTCAAAATACTGAATGCCCTCCTTTAAAGTGTTGTGTGTCTCCAGAAAGCAAATGAACTGCAACGATTCAAGAAGGCTGAGCACCAGGATATTATCAAGGGCCAATCATGGATGGACAATAAGTGTTGGCCCGGAGAACGTCACTGATATATCATAAATTAATAAAATTGTTTTATGATTATAACATCATAAAAAAGAAAAAATGCGCTTTCGACCTTACTTATGGACGGGTGTAGATGTGCTGGAAGCAGTTCAGAGAACGTTCGCCGGATGAGCACCTGGAATGAGAGTGATACATACAAGCAAAAGGTCGATGCTGCGCTTTTATCTTCTTGAATTTAAAAGACAGAAAGCTGATCTGTTTGAAACATAAAAGATCCTGAAATACATGCGGGAAGAATATTTTCTCTTCTGGATGAATCTAGAACTAGGAGTCACAATTTAAAGATCATATTTTAACCATTTAATCGAGAGATAACGCGACTTTATCTCTCTCTGTCTCGGTCTCTCTCCATCTCCCTCTTTTCATTTCTCTCTCTGTCTGTCTCTTTCTCTACCAATCTATCGATATTCCTTTCTCTCTCTCCACACCGCTTTCTCTTTCACTCTCTCTCTCTATCGATCTTTCTTTCTCTCTCTCTCTATCTCACTCACTCACGCACAGAGCTTTGTGAATCTGGAAAATTCTGTTTTTGAAGAAAATTGGTAGCAGCAAGTTTCTTTGATTTCATTTCATGGCAGGGTTTGATAGACTCAGGAAATGACAGGGGTCAGCATAAGTGCGAAGTTCAGGTTAAAATCGGATCAGCCATGACCTTATTGAAGGGAAACGCAGGACCGTAGAGCCAAATGGACAACACATCCTTGTTTGGCTGTTCATGTTGTAGCTAGCGCCGAGGGCAACATTCTGAAATCCACGCAAAAGAACGAGCTCAATGAATGTGAAATTTATGGAGATTCTATCGATCTCCATACAGAAACATTGCATCGCTTGGAATTATGTTCCCTAGAATTTTTAAAACTGAGAAGCGATGAAAGTAAGACATTCAACGTTCATAAAATATTTAAAGGTAGCTGTGAAAACAACTGCTGCCCCTGCAGTATCCAGAACATAAAGCCAAAATCAATGCCCCAAGTGTTTTTTTGAGAATTTTGCATGGGCCATCGATTCGTTGATTTTTTGAAGTGACTGTACATATGGCTTAAATAGGAGAACTTGTGAGTGGTCTTACACGGTTACTATGAGATTTCTTCCTGGCGACATAGTCACCCAAGTTAGAGCCAGCATTTACCACAATATTGTCACATGGTTTTGACCACTGATAAATATGCCTGCAGGAAGTGTGTTTTTTGACAAATGCAGTGGGATTACACGGATCAGTTGGAGCAGCAGTTCGAGGCAATGAACAATTTAAAGGAACCTGAGGGTGTGATGAATGGTAGCTTCAGAATGTAGGAAAAATGCAGACAGTCGGGTTGATGGGTTTCCTCGAGAAAATATAGGAGCGTAGGCAGCGAGCACAGGTGTCTCCTCTGGCTATTTCCGACTCAAATAAGTTGCTGTTTTGGAAAATGTAAGGTGATGGGCTCTCAGGACGACGCAGCATTGACACTGAACCGAGACTGATTTGAGTGCAATGAACGGTAAATCAATTTCCAAGCAATTATGAAAGGAGACTTTCCAGTCAGGAGTAGAAATGTAGCCGACAGCAAGACATCAGAATTTGTGTTGCCTGCAATGAGCGGTAAGTCAGTGCAAACAACTATGACAGGAGACTTTCTAGTCAGTGGCAGAAGTGGACATTTTTGCAGCCGACAGCAAGACATCTGATTGTGTGGTGCCAGGGTCAAGAATCTCTCAGAGATGGTGTAGAATATTCTCAAAGGGGAGAGGGACCAGCAAGAGATCGCTATATACAAAAACATTGGAAAAGAAAGGGACATCATTCTGGAGGAACAACATAATGAACCTAGGCAAAAGTTTAAAAAGTAAATCCTCAAGAGGTGTAATATCTGAATTACTTGTGGTGCCACGTGCTATTTACAGTAGGAATCGAACAATAGAGCAGAGGAGTTGCTGAAGAGGGCAGTGTTTCAAATTTTTTGATCAAAAGGATCACTCTGGGGGAGAATGACCTGTACAAGAGAGATGGTATTGGAAGATGGAAAATATCTTGGCGGAGAGATTTGCCAGTGCCACTCCCGAGGCTTTATATTAGTCAGGAGGTTGGACAATTCGATGGGACCAAAAGAGATAGTAAGGAAAGAGATAATCTGAGGCTGGCACAGTTGATAACAGGAGCAAATAAAATATTTAAACCAGGCAAAGTCAAGGTAGAGAACGAGGGAATACTGATAAATGAAACTTTATTTGTCCCGATGCAATCGGCCTGACAGATGATTTAGCTGAACTGAGATCATAATTGGGAGCATGGGACAGGAATTTCAGAGTTATGCAGAACCGTGGTTCAGGGAATAGTTGTACTGGTGGCTTCATTTTCTCAAGTATAGATACGATGGGAAGGATAGCTGGGGGTAAAGAGCCGAGGCCATTTATGGTTAATGAAAGCATTACAGCTGTATTTGGGAAGGCTATTCCAGGAGAAGATCCAGTGAATATTTTTGAGTAGAAATGAGAAATGAGAAAGGAATTGTCTTCTTCTTAGGATTGTACTTTGAGCCTGTAATGAACAGTGAGAAATTAAGAAGCCATTTTGTTTCACGAGATCTCAGATGTCTATACGAATAAAAGGGTTGTAATGGAATACTTTAGTTTCCAAACATGAACTATGAAGTATATTGTGTGAAGATCTTGTGTGGAGTTACATTTGCTAAGTGAGTCTAAGAAACATTTCTTATTCACTGCGTGGATAACCTACGAGAGGAGGAACAAAAGTTGAGCCAGTCTTGAGAAATAAGGCAGGGCAATTGATTGAGGCATCAATAGGGAAGCAATTTGGTGTTGGTGATCATAATTCAATTGATTTTAAAATAGTTATGGAAAACTATGCGGTGTGGCGCTGGAAAAGCACAGCAGATCAGGAAGCATCTGAGGAGTAGAATATTCCAGGTTTCGGGCATAAGTCCTTCATCAAGACTGAAGAAGGTTTAATGGCCGAAACGTCGATTATCCATCTCTTCAACCTGCCTGGCTAGTTACGATTTTCCAGCGCCAGACATTACAGCTCTGAGTGTCCAGGTCTTCAGTCCTCACTTTCATCTAGAAAATTATCGATCTGATTTAAAGTGGAAACCATATTAAGGCCGATTTTGATGCTTTTAGGGAAGAATATTCAAAAACCTATTAGAATTGGTTATTCCCTGTAAAGGAGCGTTAGAAAAGTGGAAGACGATCAAAAAACGCGGTAACAAGAGTCCAGGGACAATACGTTCATAATACTGCGAAGGGCAAGGCAGATGCGTGTAGGGAGCACTGGGTGACTGGAAAAATTGATGCTCTAATGAGAAAAAAGGAAGCAGGCATATGGAAGGTACAGACAACTGGGATCAGGTGAAACCATTCGAGCAGTATAAGCTCGGTAGGAGGAATTCCCTGAAGAGGAAAGTGAGGAGGACAAAAGGGGACATGGAATTGCTTTGGCAATTACGCCTAAGGAGAATCCAAAAAGGCTGTAAAAATAAATTAAGGCGAAATGAGAAAGTAGGAAGAGAATAGGGCGACTTAAAGATCAAGTCGGCCAGCTGGGCATGTAACTGCAAGAGATGGATGAGACACTGAGTGAGTGTTTCATCTCATTACTGATTTGGAAAACGATAAAGAGTCATAGAGTCCCAGAACAATGCAGTATTGAAACAGACACTTGCTTTCTATTGTACATGCTAACTAGATATCCTGAATAAATCCAGTCCCATTTGCCAGTATATGGCCAATGTCCCTCTACCACTTTCTTAATCATATAGCAATCTACACGCCTTGGAAGTGTTGTGTTTGTTCCAGCCTCCACCATTTCTCTGGCAGCTCAATCTGTCCATGCAACACCTTCTGCGCGAAAATGTTGCACTCAGGTCTTTCTTAAATCTCACCCATTTCAGCTTGAATCGATGCCCTCCTGTTTTGGACTACCCCAATGCAGGAAAAACGCCTAGTTTGTTCACCCTTAAAATTCGCTTCATTGTTTTATAACCTTCTATAAGAACACACCTCAGCCTCTAGCGCTCCGGGGAAGATAGCCCTTAGCATCTCCCAAGATTTCACATGTTCTAGCCTTGGCAACATTCTTATGATTTATTTTTGAACGCTTTCAAGTTTTTCCGAAAACTATGTACAGCACTTCAAATGTGCCTTCAATTATGCCTTGCCCAGCTACGGAGTTACATCGCAACTTCTATACTCAGTACAGTGACCAATAAAACTAAACAAACCAAATGCCTTCTTCCCAATCCTACCGTGGAATTAAGTTTCAAGGAACGGCGAAACTATACTCCAAGGTCTCTTCGTTGAGCAACGCTCCCCAAACTCTTTGGGTTAAGTATTTGCCTTTCCAAAATGCAGCACCTCACATGTAAGCAGGATAAACTCCATCAGTTATGCCTCGGTCCATTGGGCCAGCTGACCAAGGTGTGGTTCTACTCTAAAATAATCTTCTTCACTGTACATGACACATCCAATTTTGCTGTCAACTGCAATCTTAACATCCACACCTCCTACGCTCACATCAAAATAATTTATATAAATGAACAAAAGCAGTGGATCCGGCACTGATTCTGGCATACCGCTGGTCACAGGTCTCCAGGCTGAAAATAAACCGCCCAGCACCACCCTATGTCTTCCACCTTTGAGCTCGTTCTGCATCCAAACAGTTGGATCGATGTGTACTACGTGCAATCTAACAATGCTAATAGTCCACCAGGAAGAATTTTGTCGAACGTGTTATTAACGTTTAGAAAGATCGCATTTCCCGCTCTTCCCACATCAATCTTCTTTGTTACTTCCTTAAAAACCTTAATCAAGTTAGTGAGACACGAGTTTCCACGCAGAAAGTCATGTTCACTATCCCTAAACAGTCTTTACGTTTCCAAATAAAATGTGAATCCTGTCCCTTGGGATTACCAACAACAAATTATCACCACCGATGTCTGGCTCAATGGCATATAGAGTCATAGAAATGTACAGCATGGAAACAGACCCTTCCGTCCAATCCGTCCATGCCGACCAGATATCCCAACCCAATCAAGTCTCACCTGCCAGCACCCGGCCCATATCCCTCCAAACCCTTCCTATTCATATACCCATCCAAATGCCTCTTATATGTTGCAATTGTACCTACCTCCACCACATCCTCTGGCAGCTCATTCCATGCACGTACCACCCTCTGCGTGAAAACTTTGCCGCTTACGTATCTTTTGTATCTTTCCCGCCTCACCCTAAACCTATGCCCTCTAGTTCTGGACTCCACAAACCCAGGGCATATACTTTACCTATTTATCCTGTCCGAATATGAACCATTGTGGCACACCACTGGTCGCAGGTCTTAGCCCATAAAACAATCCTTCAACATTATGCTCTACCCAGAAGCCAGGTTTATATCCAACAGTTATCTTTCTCTGGATTCCACGTGTTTTAACCTTTCTAACCAATGTACTATGCAGAATCATGTAGAACGCCACGTTGAAGTCCATGTATACAACTTCCGCTGCTCTGCTTTCATCGGTTGCCTTTTTCATCTCAGGAGTTGCAGAATATTCACAAAAATGAGGGGGCCGAGCAAGAGGCCGTTTGACACATTGGAAGTGAAGGCATGGGAAAAGAAAAGGATGAGATTCGAGAAACGAATAAACAAAGTTAGGCAGGGATATTACTTAGTGGAGGAACGGAACAGAAGGATATAGTAGATGAATGTGTGGCTAAGAAGCTGTGCATGCGAAAATAATTCACATTTTTGGAACATTGGAATCTCTTTTTGGGTAGAAATGACGTTTATATGAAGGACGGATGATATCTGAAATGGAACGGGTCTAATGTACGAGCTGGAAGATTTGCTACAGCTGCTCGGAAGGATTTAAACTAACAAGGTTGAAGTGTGACAGAGAGCAGGGAGTTCAAAGTTAAAAATCACACAACGCTAGGTTATAGCTCAACAGATTTAATTGGAAGCACACTAGCTTTCGGAGCGCTGCTCCAGACAACCACCTGATGAAAGACCGGCGCTCCGAAAGCTAGTGTGCTTCTAATTAAACCTGTTGGACTGTAACGTAGCGTATGATTTTTAACTTTGTACACCCGAGTTCAACACCGGCATTTCCATTTCAAGAAGGCAGGAAGCAGTGAGGAAAGAAAGCAGCATGAAACTGGTACAGCCAGGAAAAGGATCAGATCAAACAGTCAGAGTAGGCATGACCAAGCAGAGAACGCGGTCAGACTGATAATAAACCATTTTCACTTTAAAGCAAGAAGCCTAATTGCTAAGGCCGATGAAGGCAAGGGATGACTGGGAACAGGAGACTGAGATATCATAGCAGTTACAGAGAGGTGGCTCAGGGATGGACAGGACTAGCAGCTTAATGTTCCATGGTACATATGTTGTCAGAAGGATTTTAAGGCTGGCAAGAGAGATGGTGAGCGAACATTGCGACAGTGAACGGTAAGATATTCCTCAGAAAACGTCCGGGGATCTTATTTGGGAAGAACTGAGAAATAAAAAAGGCATGGTTGTCCTGTTGGTGTTGTATTATAGATACTTCAATGTTCGGCAGGAAATTGAGAAACAAATCTGTCAGACGATCTCAGTTTTCTGTAATAATAACAGGGTGACTTTGGTAGTGGATATTGACTTTTCAAACTAGACTGGGACGGCCATAGTGCTTAGGGCATGGATCCACGGGAACTTGTTAAGTCCATTCAAGAAAATTCAGTTCGTGCAGATGACCTTTCTGTCGGCAACAAATAGCCTTCTGTCTGTTATTGTGCAGGGTTTACAGCACATTCATGTGTGCCAGAGAACGATCCCAATTGATCCTAAATTGGTTCTCAACGTAATTCCTCATATATTCAGATGTCGTTCCAGCTGTTTATAATCAAGGAAGGTATTGTATCCAACCAGATCGTGTTTGTGAAACTCGAAATACTGTTGCTGAGATCAGACGTTATTCTGCAATTTCACAGCATTTTCTGAATAACTCAGAATGTGACAAGAATTACATTGACAACCGACTTGGGATTGAAGTTCAAGAAACAAAAATGTCAGCGCCAGCATTGTAATTGAATTGGCTACAAGAACAGTTAAAAAATAAACGCCGTGTTTATCTAAAGAAACAGAAAATGCTGCACAACTCAACAGGCGTGCTGCAACTGTGAATGAAAAAAATTGATGTTTCGAACACAAGGTGGGAACGTGATGACATTTATGCTGAAACGGTGCTGTGCATGACGAATAAAGTGGAAGCTAAATGAAAGGTTAATGAATGCCTGAAGTTCGAGATCAAAGGTGACATGTTGAAAGGGTAAAGAGAATGATAGGTAAGGGGCAACTACTGATAGAGAGCAGGTGTTAATAGCTGATTCGTCACACCTCGTCATCCCTCCTACGCACCGTTAACATTCCATTCATCCTCACTTTCCACACACTCTGTATCCTCGTTGGAATCATCATAACCCATTATTTTTAACGAGAAGCTGTCAGTACTCACATATTCCCACTCCCTCCCTTGTACGAACATTTCACTGTTGGACTTTCTGTTCCAATCATCTTCCAACTAACAACTTCTACAATTCGCTTGGCATCATCCTCTGCAACCTCAGACGGATTTATCTCCATTCCTTCTTAGTATCCAAGGCTCCAGGCTTACCTTCCAAGGCAACGAGTGAATTATCTGCACTTCTGTCAAACCAGTCCGTGGTTTTAACCTGCTTAGAATGTGGTCTGCGGCACACTAGGCAGAGAAAACAGGGAGCAAATGCAAGCAAAATGGTTCAGCTCGTTGTAGCTAAAAATGGATCTACCAGCCTATAGAATAAGCTATTGCAGTACAGTGTGGTCATCCTTTCTTGTGTGAGACAAATATTCCATACATTCTTAAAGGTTTCAATTTTTAAAAAGAGGTCTTCGGTATGTAGGTAATCTTTAGGAACATAAGAATAGGGTAAGCATTCAGCCCACCGAACCTACTCCGCAATTTAATACAATCGTGCCTGATACAATGCTCAAAGCTGCAGTGCTCCAATAACGTGTAACACCACTGGCAATCAGAAATTGATCAATGCTTACTTTAAATTCTCTCAAAAACTGAAATTCATTTTCCAGCTGTAGTACTGATTTCCAAAGTTTCACGACAATTGAAGGAAGAAAATGATTCGTCTCTTTTGGTCGCAAAGTCGCTGCTCCCTTGTGCGTCAAATTCTTAACTCCACAACTGGGTTCGGGGAGAGGGTGGGAGAAGAACACGCGACCTGCATTGACCCTGTCCATTGCTTTGAGTATTTTGTAAGTTTCAATCTGATCACCTCTCATTCATCGAAATTCCAGACAAACCAGGCCCAGTTTTCATTATCTTTCCAAGTTGCACCGCCCCACCAACGAAGGAACAAATTTCTCACTGTTTTCTTTCTATTACTGAGTCCTGTTGTTCGTTCGGTTCATCATCGTTTTATGTTATGGTTTTTTATCGACACATTTTGTGTGTTTTCACTGCGAGTTGAAAGAGCATGAACTCGTTCCATTGCCAAATAAATGTTAAAATTCCTGCAGGGTTATAGAACAGAGTAAGGTTCTGAAATTTGCACAATCATGATTCAGGCTTGTGGGAAAAGGAATGATCACCTCGAAACGAAACTCTTTAATGTGGTGAGAAATTGCTTGTGTAATATTCTACGAATGCCACAGTGCAATGAAAAAGGAGGGACAAATTAAATCTTTGAAAATGTTGCAAGCTCAAACGCTTCTCGTGTCGAGGTTTAGGTTCGAGCTTGGGATCAATGAAAGATAAAGTGAAGAGAGGAATTATATATGGCGATACTGGCGAGTAGGAACTCTGCACGTTTGAGTTAGTTTCAATTGACAAAGGCAAATGAAGGGAGACACTGTTATTTTGTCAGGAAAGATATGGGATGTGAAACGAAAAGAGCACTGTGGCATAAATTTCTGAATTGTAAAGTCCGTTTGGGAGATAGAGTTAAAATGGAGTTGCTTTGCAATTGATACATGGCTGCTTGCATATAGCGCATCAGTGGGATCAGTTGCAGAGTGACATGGGCACGGAGAGAAAAACATCAGAGCCAAGTGATTTGATTACAGTAGTGAATGACAGAAATAACATTTTATTTGCAACGGCCTTCTATATTGCATATTTAACGATGTACTGTTGTTAAAGTTGCTCCATTCATTTCCTGTACAAACAGTCAAGCTACAACAAATTCCCATGCTGCATCCCATACATGTCGGTGCATAAATCATTGCTGTTGCATTCGACTTCTCTGTCTTCACAAAATATGGCTTAGACCCAAAAGCAGGAGGATGCAATCTATTCCTCTTTTTTCACAAAACATGGTTTGGATCCAAATGCAAGAGGATGAAATCTGCACAAGGCTCTGTTTTGCACAAAAAAAAAATATTTCTTCTCGGAAATCTCACACTTCTGCTTTTATTGTTCAAAGCATTAATCACCACATAGTCTAATGCTGCAATTATGGAAAGCACAAAGTCAGAGCTGTCAGAAATTCGAAATTATTCGTGGTATACAAATTCATACACTGCCAATATCTTGAAACACATTTAATGTTTTCTGACTGAACAGTCGTGATGAATTCCATCCATTTCTTTTCCAGCTCTTATCCATTGCCAGACCATAACAAAATGATTGTACTAAAAATATTTCATGATATTAAGCTTCAATCAGTAGTGCATCACACCTGGGACAATACGAAAATATTCCTAACAAGAGGGCACAATGTTTTAAACATAAATCGAGGTGGTTTACTCTGATCAATATCACGTGTGGCACTGGGTTTTTTTTGGCGCGTTACTACTTTCCCTGGATCACAATCAGGCACCAGAACGGTTCCCCCTACTTGTAATGATTGATGGAAAACGTTTGGCTCATATGCAGAATTTATATTTTTCTTCCATCTGCTGGTGTCATTGTATGCATGTATTTGCTGAGCAGAATTATCAGTTTCTGGTGGATGTGAGGTGACCCGGGTGGGGGAAAGGGTGGTAGTGGACTTGGTCATTAACATTCAGAGTCTTAACAGTTGTCCTTAATGGAAGTAGCATGGAAATAAAGAACAATACGTTATATGAATGCAACCACTTGCACTATACTCAATGTTAACACACTGAGACATAATATGGAGGCAACTGCTGTTCCCCAACTCTCTTGCGAACAGACATTGACTATTTTGACAAAGTAACAAACTTGACGATGTTCAGCACCAGCAGTCCACGTCTAAAATGCGGGAAGACCTGTATAGAATCCAGGCGTGGGCTGACAAGGAGCAAGCTAGTTTCTTGCCACTCGTCAGGCAATAACCATCTCAGGAAGAGACATCATAAGCATCATCCAGAGACAATCCATGTCATCTCACTGAATACCCAGTGTGTGTGTGTGTGTGTGCCTGTGCCTCAGTGTAGAGGTCCCATAGGTCAATTCATCGGAATTCCTGTGTCGAGAGAAGTCTATTTTTGTTGTATGAAACAAAGTTCCGATATAAAAACAATATTAAATGTTGTTGACTGAATATTTAGACATGTTAAACTCCAGATTGTGCTGAGTTCTGATCGACAGACACACTAGGGTCAGAGTTTACAAGAATATATGCTTACAGTACAGAGGTGTCTACCATTAAATGGTGATAAGTGCCTTCAATTATGTGAAGTTAGTGTTGGCTCTTGGCTAAAACATACCTTTGCGAACATAGATGGGGGTTCACATGTTATACACTCCAACCCACAGTCGTTCCTGATGAACAGCTAATGCTGGAAACCTGGACTCTTGTGTTCCTCGGATGCTGCCTGACCAGCTATGTTTTTCCAGCACAACAATTTTGACTCTGTTCTCCAACATCTGCAGTTCTCACTTTCTCCACAGTCTTTCAACAGAGAGAAGAGAACTTCATTTCCAATCACTGTGAAAATATATATACGTCGTTTAAATAGGTGTGTGGTTGGCGTGTGCTAATTGGACCGAAGAGTCTATTTCCATGCTGTATGACACTGTGGCTCTATATTCGAGCCTTGGTCCCACATGATTAACCAATAAATCCAACATATTTTCCAGGACTAACACGGTTAGTTATAAATGAATTCAATCTCTTATCATAGGTTAGAGTAGGCCACAAAATAGTACGGGAAGTATTTTTTAATGCCCAAAGATTACCACACCTAATGCTGTTTAAGTAATTCTTTAATACCAAACTGTATAGAGGAGCAGATAACTATTGCGGTAGCCTATAGGGAAATCAAAAAGGTGGTAATCCACAGCTAATCAAGAGCACAAAAGCATCACAGATGCCAGTCTTCAATATAATCTGTTCACTCCATGTGATGACAAGAAACGTCTGGTGGCCGTTGGATACAGCAAACGCTATGGCTCCTGACAATGCTCCAACAATAGCATTGAAAAGTTCTGCTTCAGAATTTGCCACATCCCAAGCCAAACAGTTTCAGTACAACCACAACACTGACAATTACTGGACAATTTGGAAAACCAGCTGCACTCAAACAGCAGTTCATATCTAACCCGACCAGTTGCTACTTCATCAATCTATACTCGATCTTCGGTAAAATGTTAGGAAGTGTCATGAGCAATGCTGAAACGCAGCATCCTACTCAGAGATAACCTGGTATTTGATGTCCAGTTTAGGTTCCGCCAGTGCCACACAATTCGTGATCAACTGCTCAAGGAAAAGTCTAGTTAGTGTAGTAAAACCTCCAAGACGGATCTGGGCAAAAGAATTACTCAAACATCATTAGGTGTGGTAACCTTTGGGGGACTTCAACTTTCCAAATTTGAGTGGGAACACTATAGTACGAGTACTATAGAGTACTAAAGTACGAGTACTATAGATGGGTCAGTTTTTGTCCAGTGCGTGCAGGAGGGCTTCCTGTAGCGAGGCCAACAAGGGGCAAAGCCACATTAGATTTGGTACTGGGTAATGAGCCCGGCCAGGTGTTAGACTTGGAAGTCGGTAGCGATCACAATTCTGTTAGGTTTACTTTAGTGATAGAAAGGGATAGGTGTATACCACTGGGCAAGAGTTACAGCTGGGGGAAAGGCAATTACGATGCGATTGGGCAAGACTTAGGAAACATACGATGGGGAAGGAAACTGCAGGGGATGGGCACATTAGAAATGTGGAGCTCATTCAAGGAAAAGCTCCTGTGTGCCCAAGATAAGTATGTACCTGTCAGACAGGGAGGAAGCTATGGAGAGCGAGAGCCGTGGTTTACGAAGGAAATGGAATCTCTGGTCAAAAGGAAGAAGAATGGATATGTTAGGATGAGATGTGAAGACTCAGTTAGGGCACTTGATGGTTACAAGGTAGCCAGGAAGTTCCTAAAGAGAGAGCGCAGAAGAGCCAGGAGGAGACATGAGAAGTTGTTGGCGGATAGGATCAGGGTTATACCAATCTGAAGCCCATCTAACCTCCACTATTCCATGTACGTCCATATGCTTGTCTAATGACCACAAAAACGTACTTAAAGTTGGCGAATCTAACACCGCTGCAGGCAAAGCATTCCATACCCTTGCTACTCTCTGAGTAAAGAAACTATCTCTGACATCTGTCCTATATCTATCACCCCTTAATTTAAAGCTATGCCCCCTCGTGCTCACTGTCACCGTACTTGGAAAATGGCTCTCCCTGTCCACCCTATCTAACCCTCTGATTATCTTATATGTCTCTATTAAGTCACCTCACAGAGTCACTGAGTTACCAGAGACCATAAGGCTTTCTACAAGTATTTAAGGAATAAAAGAATGACGAGAGTAAGATAAGTGCCAATCAAGGATAGTAGTGGGAAGTTGTGTGTGGAGTCAGAGGAGATAGGGGAAGCAATAAATGAATATTTTTCAATAGTTTTCACTCTAGAAAATGACAATGATGTCGAGAAGAATACAGAGATACAGGCTACTAGGCTAGGTGTGATTGAGGTTCACAAGGAAGAGGTATTAGAAATCCAGCAGAGTGTGAAAATAGATAAGTCCCCTGGGCCGGATGGAATTTATCCTAGGATCCTCTGAGAAGCCAGGGAGGAGATTGTCGAGCCTTTGGCATTGATCTTTAAATCGTCATTGTCTACAGGAATAGTGCCAGAAGACTGGAGGATAGCAAATGTGGTTCCCCTGTTCCAGAAGGGGAGTAGAGACAACCCTGATAATTATAGACCAGTGAGCCTTTCTTCAGTTGTTAGTAAAGTTTTGGAAAAGGTTATAAGAGATAGGATTTATAATCATCTCGAAAAGAATAATTTGACTAGGCATAGTCAGCACGGTTTGTGAAGGGTAGGTTATGCCTCACAAATCTGACTGAGTTCTTTGAGAAGGTGACCAAACAGGCAGATGAGAGTAAATCGGTTGATGTGGTGTTTATGATTTCAGCAAGGCGTTCGATAAGGTTCCCCACAGTAGGCTATTGTACAAAATGCAGAAGAATGGGATGTGGGAGATATGGCAGCTTGGATCAGTAATTGGCTTGCTGAAAGAAGGCAGAGAGTTGTGGTTAATGGGAAATGTTCATCCTGGAGTCCAGTTACGACCGGCGTACCGCAAGGGTCCGTGTTGGATCCCTTGCTGTTCGTCTTTTTTATAAACAACCTGGATGAGGATGTAGAAGTGTGGGTTAGTAAATTTGCAGACAACGCTAAGGTCGGTGAAGTTGTGGATAATGATGAAGGATGTTGTAGGCTCTAGAGAGATATAGATAAGCTGCAACGTTGGGCTGAGAGGTGGCAAATGGAGTTTAATGTGGACAAGTGTGAGGTGATTTACTTTGGTCGGAGTAACCGGAATGCAAAGTACTGAGCTAATGGTAAGATCATTGGTAGTGTAGATGAGCAGAGAGATCTCGGTACACAGATCCTTGAAAGTTGCCATCCAGGTTGACAGGGTTGTTAAGAAGGCATACAGTGTTTTAGCTTTTATTATTGGAGGGATCGAGTTCCGGAACCATGAGGTTATGCTACAGCTGCAAAAAACTCCGGTGCGACCGCACTTGGAGAATTATGTACAGTTTTGGTCATCGCATTATAAGAAGGATGTGGAAGTTTTGAAAAGAGTGCAGAGTAGATTTACTAGGATGTTGCCTGGTATGGAGGGGAGGTCTTATGAGGAAAGGCTGAGGGACTTGAGGCTCTTTTCGTGAGAGAGAAGATTGAGAGGTGACTTAATAGATACATATAAGATAACCAGAGGGTTAGATAGGGTGGACAGGGAGAGCCTTTTTCCAAGTATGGTGACGGTGAGTACGAGGGGGCATAGCTTTAAATTGAGGGTAATAGATATAGGACAAATGTCAGAGATAGTTTCTTTACTCAGAGAGTAGTAAGGGTATGGAATGCTTTGCCTGAAATGGTGTTAGATTCGCCAACTTTAAGTACATTTTTGTGGTCATTGGACAAGCATATGGACGTACATGGAATAGCGTAGGTTAGATGGGCTTCAGATTGGTATGACAGGTCGGTGCAACATCGAGAGCGGAAGGGCCTTTACTGCGCTGTAACGTTCTATGTTCAATTTTCTAAAAAGACAGAAATCAGAATGCAGACATCGCTGTTAGTTAGAAAGATGGATAGTCATGATCCAATGAACCATCTGTCTCGAAAGACATCAAATGAATGACACAATATAAAGTGTGGATTTTCAAGAGAGGGGTAACGCCCTCTTTGTCAACATTCATTGTGCGTCTTTTTTCCTAGAATGTTAAGTATCAGGGAAGCAATTTTCCCATTACAGATATTCGTAACTTAACGACTATGTCTTACCATTTGTTTGAGGCGTTTACAATATGGGCTAGAAGAAGAAACAACCGTCTGAAACTCAAGGTTTTAGAAAAATGACTACATATTATGAAAAAAGTGACGCTGATTGTGAACACTGGTTGTATGGCGAAGGGTCCCAGAAAGGTGCAAACGAACTGGATCCCAGGAGTTGTTAACACATGAAGCTGACTGGTTTGTGGACCAGTGATGAATTATCGACGACAAATGTCATCTGCCGAACAAAAAATATGTAATTGACTTCTGGAGTTGAACTGCTTGAGGTGCTAAAATAAAGAGAGTTTTTTTGCAGAACAACAAAAAATGTAACTAACAGGGTTACAGCAGCCATAAACTCCTTCTCTTCGCTCTCTTCAATAAGATGTTTTACATCTGAAGAATACATGTTATTGGGTCGGAGAAGGCGAGGACTGCAGATGTTGGAGAGCATGTTCAAAAGGTGTGGTGCTGGAAAAGCACAACTGGTAATACAGCATCCAAGGATGAGGGGAGTCTACGTTTCGTGCCTAAGCTCTTCATCAGCCAAGAATTAGCTCTTCATGAGCTCTTATCAGGTTACATGGTGACTCAGTTGTTAGAAATGAGAAAGAAATATTTCACCCACACAGGGAGGTAACAACATATAGAATACATTTCCTGGCAATGTGATAGAAACAGGTCCAACTGAAGCGGTCAATAGGGCATTTGATTTTTATTGTTGTTGTGTGATAATGGTTCGAGGTTTTATTTTAAAATGTATTAACTTCGCACTCGCTAATATAACATGTGCAGGTACTTTAGGACTAATGGCCTTTTACTGTACTGTAAAAATTTTGTAACACGGCGATTTATTTCTGTCCATGCTGTAGTCTCGCCTAATATTATTGTTTGACTGCACTTAGCAACATTCAGTCTAATTGATTGTTGCAGAATAATTGAAGTACAACTCATTTGGTATCCTTTCTCCAATGTTGAATCCTGATAGAATTTTTTAAAACTCATGCTCCCTCCATCCAAGAGTGGTTATAAACAGCCTTCCATCTACTTGATTAACACGCTAACACTTCAATTCCCCTTCCCAATCCGCCAAGGACATACAGGCCCTGGGCCTTCTCCATCGCCACTCCCTAACCTCACGACATCTGGAGGAAGAACGCTTCATCTTCCGCCTTGGGAACTTCCAACCCCATGATATCAATGAGGATTTCACCAGTTTCCTCATTTCCCCACCCCACCAACTTATACGAGATCCTACCTTCCACATCTGTCCTGCCTCGTGACCTGAGCTAAATGTCCATCACGTTGTTGCCGAAACAAATGTCCATCCACGCTAACCCCATTTCCCTGCACTTGGCAAATATCCTAATACAACTTTCATAGCAGTGTTAAAATGCCTTTTACATGTGTTCAAGCTACCCACCTCAAACACCTCAGCCGGCAGCTCATTCCACATACATACCACACTCTATGTAAGAAGGTTGCCCTTCAGTTTCCCTCATATTCTTTTCCCTCAAACCTTAAACTGAAGTCCTCTAATCCTTCATTCCCAAAGTTGGGATAAAATACTGAGTGCATTCACCATATCCATGCTTTTCATAATAATCGTATGCACTTCTCTAAGTTTCACCCTCAGTCTCACAGGCTCCAAAAAAGAAAAATACCTAGTTTGTCCAACCTCGCCCTTTACCTCAGACCATTGAGTCCTGGCAACTTCTTTGTAAATTTCGTTGACACTCTTTCGAACAGCAAGTTGACCAAAACTAAACACAGTACTCCAAGTGTGGCCTCAACAAGTTCTGCGCAACCACAGCATAACGTTTCAACATCTATTCCGAATTTCCTGACTGATGAAGCCTGTGCACCTGATATCCAAGTTCGCTCTGTTCCATGGCACTCTTTATGGCCTTACCATTCACCATGAAACTCCTGCCTTCACTTGACTTTGCAAAATACGAAACCTCACAGTTATGTATATTAAACTCCATTTGCAATTACTTGACCAACGTCCTCAGCTGATCAAGTTCCTGCTCTAATTTTTGAGAACCTTCCTCACTGTCCACAATACGTCTTATTTAGTGTCACATGCAAACTTACTAATTATGTCTTGCAAACACGGAGTCAGCTGTCGTCTCCAAGAATCTACTGCACACCCGGTTGCCATCTAAAATTTAGGATAAGCGACCCCTTACATTTTCCTAACTGCTTTTGTTGCCTGAAGATCCTCCAAAACCTCACATCAGAAAGTACCTTGGCATTGAAACAACCGCGAGCTAATTGGACAATCCTACTTTTGCCTGATAGGGATTAGTTTGGGTAACAGTTCAAATTTTGAAGCATTCTGGGACACGAGATCAAATGCTTTCCAAAGCACAGAAGTTTCCATCGAACTTAAGTGCGGTTGAGCTGGACACCAGCTTCATTGCTAATTAATTAGAGACCCTCGTCTTCTTCATCAAAATGCAGTAGATCAGGTGTCAGAGCAACTAGTAAACTTTGAAAACAAACATTAATCCTGGAAAAAATAATGTTCTTGGCATTTTACATAATGTGAGCAATTCCCAGAAACCTTGTTCACGACTGTGTTTTAGGGAAGCAAGTCTGCTTCCCTTCACTGATGTGGCCACCTTGCAATTCTAGTGATTCAGTTTTGCAATCAGCTGTAGTTAAGGGCAAGATGTTCCAGCAGCCAGTCATTTTAAGGGAAGCATTTCATGTAAAGTATTCTGAAAATTGAAATATCAATTTTCGTTCTTTCTCCTGTTGTTATTTCTATACAAGCCCTTGGCCCATACTTCAGTGTATCTCATGTCATATTAATATTTTGGGAATATTATATTTGCAGGTCGTTAGCGATAACAGTACACCAGTAACAAACCAGCTTTAACTGCATCATTCTTCACATTACTGCAGTTCCTGATGCCTTCTTGGGTGACGAGATCTCATTGCGCATTGGGATTTGCATCCTTCCGAGAATAAGGTCTCCAAAATTTAATGGAACACTCCAAGTGCGGTCACATCAACGTCCTGCACAACTGCAACATAATTTCCCAACTTCTGAATTCAACACCCTAAATTGTTGAAGGCCAGTGTGGGAAAGTGTCTTCTTCTCTGTGTGAGATAGAGCGGAGGTAGCGGGAAACAAAACAGAGTTGATGTTGGGGACCAGAGGTAGCCGTGAAGATAAGGACTCAATATATTTTTTAGGCAGCGGCTCAACCCCAGAAACTACATACGTCGTATCTCCCTCCCACATCCCTCCCCCACCCCCACCCCTCCAACCAGAAGTGAAGGACTCACTAAGAAAAGGATATTTTTCCCTTTTTTTATACATTTAAGTGTATTGTTTGGTATTAGTGAATTGAATAAAAGCTAAGGCTAGCAATGGCAGGGGACCTCAGACCCGTGGCATGTGCCTGTTGCTTGATGTGGGAGCTCAGGGACGTGGCTGATGTCCATGACTCTGACACGTGCAAGAATTGTGTCCAGCTGCAATTCTTGCTTGAAAGAATCCCGGCTCTGGAAGTGCGGGTGGACTCACTGAGAAGCATTCCCGATGCTGAAGAAGCCATGAATCGCACCTTTAGTGAATTCGTCATACCACAGGTTGGGATTGCTGAGGGAGACAGTAAATGGGTGACCAAAATGCAGAGAAAGAGTAGGAAGGTAGTGCAGGTGATCATTTCCCTCCATAATAGGTATACCGTTTTGTGCATTTTAGGGGGGGTGTGGCTCACCAGGGGAGGGCAGCAGTTGCCAGGATCATGGCACTGTGGCGGCCTCTGCTTTTCAGAAGGGCGGGATAAAGTAGGGCCGTAGTCATAGGGGATTGTATTGTCAGGGGAGAAGATAGGCAGTGCTGTGGCCGAAAAGTTGACTCCCGGATGGTGTGTTCCCTCGCAGGTGCTCGGGTCAGGGATGTCACTGATCAGCTGCAGAACATTCAGAAAAGACAGGGTGAAAAGCCATGGTTACAGCATTCTCGTGGTGTATATAGGCACCAATGATAGACGTACAAAACGAGATGAGATCCTGAAAGCAGATTTCAGAGAGCTAGAAGAGAAGTTAAAGAGGAGGATTTCAACGGTAGTGATCTCCAGAATGCTACTAGTGACAAGTGCCAACCAGTTTAGAAATGAAAGAATAGGCAGGACGAACACGTGGCTGGAAGGATGGTGTAGGAGGAGGGAGTTCAGATTTTTGGGACATTGGGATCGGTTCTGGGACAGGTGGGGCGATTACAAATTAGATGGTCTGCACCTGAACCAGACCGGAACAAATGTCCTTGGCAGAGTTTTTGCTACTGCTGATAGGGATGGTTTAAACTAATGTGGCAGGGTGACAGGAACCAGAAGAGAAGTTTGGTAGACAATGAGATGAAAAGCAGAGACTGTAAGGATCATGAAGTTAGCATTATCAAAGCGAAGAATAGGCAGAGGGCAGATGAATGCAAAGGAAATGGTTGTCTGAAGTGCATATGCTTTCATGCATAGTGGGTAAGGCAGACAAAATTAGGACTTGGTGCCTGGGAGTATATCTTTTTTGCGGTCACAGAGACTTGGTTGAAGGAAGGGCATGATTGGCGTCTAAATGTTTCAGGATATAGATGTTTCAGATAGGACAGGGAGGGAAGTAAAGGGGGGAGAAGTTACATTGCTGGTCTGGGATGATATCACAACTGTGCAAAACGAGGAAATCACGGAGGGCTTGAGCTATGAGTCATTGCGGATAGAGCTGAGAAATAAGAAGGGTGCAGTTACATTGATGGGGCTGTATTACACCCCTCCCAACACTGAGAGTAAAGTAGAAGTACAAATTGGTAAAAAGATTATGGAAAGATGTAGATGCAACCTGGTGGTGGAGATGGGTGATTTTAATTTTCCCAACATTGACTGGGATGCACATACTGTCAGAATTCTGGAAGGGGCAGAATTTGTAACGAACATACAGGGAAGCTTTCTAGAGCAGTATGTCAACAATCCAACTAGGCAAGGGCCATATTAGGTCTGGTGCTGGAGAATGAGTCAGTCCAGGTGGTAGAAGTTGCAGTGGGAGATTTCTTTGGGAATACTGACCATAATTCTGTAAGTTTTAGAATACTCGTAGACAAAGATGAGACTGGTCCGAAGCGAAAAATACTAAACTGGGCCAAGGCCAATTATATCAAAATTCGGCAGGAGCTAGGAAGTGTTGACTGGGGAAAGTTATTTGAAGGAAAGTCCACATTTGATATTTTGGAGGCTTTCAAAGATGCGGTTAAGATGGTGCAGGATAGGGTTGTCCCTTTTAATACAAGGGATAGGGAAAGACAAGATTCGTGAACCATGGATGACAGGAGAACTTGTGCGACTAGCCAAGGGGTAAAGGGAAGCTGCATAAGGTCCAGGCAGCTAAGAACAGAACAGGCCTTGGAGGAAAATCGGAGAGTAGGACCAATCTTAAACGAGGAATCCAACTGACGAATGCGGGTCATGAAATAAATTTACTTATCAGAATTTAGGAGAATCCAAAGCATTTCCATTCATATATAATAAATTAGAGGGTAACTAGAGAAAGGGTTGGTTCACTACACTGTCAGGGTGGAAGGTTTGTGTCGAACAGTTGAAATGCCAGAGGACTGGAGAGTTGCTCTTGTTTTCCCCCTCGACAAGAAGGGAAGTAGGGATATTACAGGTAACAATAGACCAGTGGGCCTGATGACAGTGGTGGGATAGTTGCTGAGAAGATGCTGAGGGATAGGATCTATTTACATTGGTAAGAGAATGGGCTTATCAATGATAGACAATATGGTTTTGTGCGGTGGAGATCATGCTTTACCCACTTAATCGAGTTCTTTGAAGAAGTGACCAAGTTGATGGTTGAAGGACGGGTTGTAGATATCATATATATGGACTTTAGTAAGGCGTTTGATACGGTTCCCAGGATAAACTAATGGAGAAAGTGAAGTCACATGCTGTGCAGGTTGTTCTCGCTTAATGGATAAAGAAATGGTTGAGCAACAAGACACAGAGGGTAGTAGTTGAAGGGAGTTTCTCGAAATGAAGAAAGATGAGCAATGGTGTTCCACGAGGTTCAGTGTGGGGGCAACTGTTGTTTGTGATGTACACAAATGATCTGGACGAGGGCATTGGTAGTCTGCTCAGTAAGTTGGAGATGACACGAAGATTGGTGGAGTAACAGAATAAAATAGGGTACTGTCAAAGTATACAGGAGAATACAGATAGACTGAAGAGTTGAGCGGAGAAGTGGCAGATGAAGTTCAATCCGGGCAAATGTGAGGTGATGCATTTTGGAAGGTCTGTTTCTAGAGCGAACTATACTGTATATGGAAGAGCCTTGCGAAACGTTGATGAGCAAAGAGATGTGGGAGTTAACGTCCATTGTACCCTGAAGGTTTCTGCACAGGTGGCTAGAGTGGTCAAGAAGCCATATGGTATGCTTGCCTTCATCGGACGGGGTATTGAGTATAAGAGCCGTCAGGTCATGTCAAAATTGTACATGAATTTGAATCAGCCGCGTTTAGAATATTGTGCACACTTCTTGTCGCCACATAACCAAAAGGATGTGGATGCTTTGGAGAGGATGCAGAGAAGGTTTACGAGAATGTTACCTATTATGGAGGGTGCTAGCTATGAAGACAAGGTGAGTGATTTAGGTTTGTTTTCATCAGAAAAAAGAAGATTGAGGGTGGATCAGACTGAGGATTACAAAACCATGAAGATTATAGACGGGGTGTATAGAAATAAGCTTTTTCTCCAGGGTGGAAACTTGGCCTTTCTGCTCTTTTGCTTTGCTTATTATTATATCTCAGAAGTTTATCTTCAGAGCAATAATCTGTTCTGGCTATGATATGCAATTTCCTTTTCTTATTTGTGCAATGTTACGAAATAGGACTGCGTGCTCCAAATCAACAGGATCAGAATAGGGATAGCGAAAAATATGATTTCACAAAACAACTTCAAGAGTTCATATTGGCAAAACACTAAGCGCTTATTCCTGCATGAATTGTCATTAGCTATGTTTGTTTTTAAATTCGGCAAATACAACCAGATTTACAGTGAACACTGTCAAAATCTTGCATTATATAGGGTGACATACTATCACTGCTTTCTACATAATTAAATCCTCATTGGATGGTAAACAGCGATATAATGATCAACGGCAATGCAGATCATATATGTTGCGTTAACAAAATATCAATGAAACCTCAGCGAGTATTGCATTAAATAGTGGTTCCACATCTTCCATTTCGGGATAAATCAAATGAAGTTGTATATAGAAGCCTGAATAACCAAAATGTTAGTGATACTTAAAACAAAAATAGGGGTAGCAGTTGATGGTGGCATTTTCTTCATTCTTACGATATGCCATAATACAGTTGAGTTCATAGCCATACCCGGATGGATCACAACATGAAGGAAAGAAAGAAGGAGGATACTTTGAGTTTTGTCCATGATTTCAAAGCCTCTGCCAATAGATATGTCCAGGGTTTAATTTTTAGAACGATTTACTTCCTTCCAGGGCCTGGTGACTTGGAATACTGTGTGCATTTCTGGCCCCCATCCTTTACGAAAAATGTTGTGAAACTTGAAAAGGTTCAGAAAAGGTTCACAGCGATGTTGACAGGTTGAACAGCTATAGGGAGAGGGTGAATAGGCTGGTACTGTTTTCCCTGAAGCGTTGGATGATGAGGGGTGACCATATCGAGGTTTATAAAATCATGAGGGGCATGGATAGAGCAAACAAAAACAGTCTTTTCCTTGGAGTGAGTGAGTCCAGAACTATCGGGCCTAGATCTTGGATTAGAGGGGATGGACTTGAAAGGGAACTAAGCAGCAACTTTTTCACACAGAGGATGCGTGTGTGGAATGGAACTGCCA
Source organism: Chiloscyllium plagiosum (assembly GCF_037043375.1). Classification (NCBI taxonomy): domain Eukaryota; kingdom Metazoa; phylum Chordata; class Chondrichthyes; order Orectolobiformes; family Hemiscylliidae; genus Chiloscyllium; species Chiloscyllium plagiosum. Next base: position 32,591,483 of record NW_028270165.1, read on the forward strand.
AAGGAAGTGGTGGAAACTGGTCCAATTGCAGCAGTTAAAAGTCAATTGGGTGGGTATCCAAATAGAAAGTTTTTAGACAGATATGGGGCAGCTGCAGGCTAGATTAATTTACAATATCTGATCGACATGGATGAGTTAGACCGTAGGGTCTCTTTCGCTGCTGCACCTCTCTATGACTCTTTGATTCTATGATTGCTGTGATCCACCTCTCAAACGTGCCTTTGATAATTTACTGAAACAGCAAAGTGCACACTATGAGATAGGTGGGAAAACTGAAAGATAAATTTCAAAAGGAACTGAGCCTGCACTGGTAGAGCATCGGTTGTGATAAGTCTCAGTTATGTCATAAACACATTAATCCTCTCACTGAGACAGCCAGTGCGAAATACGGGTTTGCATTGGAAACAATTTGAGATATTGTTACGATGTTAATATTCAAGATTGCATTGATGAAGTGCAACACTAAATCCTGAAAACAGAAAGATTTGAATTAATTAATTAATGTTCTAAATATGTTGTTGTTCAGTGCGTTAGAGAAGAAAATAGTCAGAATCATTCTTGCACTTCAAATGTTTTTTTCCAGTAAGAAATCTATATATCCCGAAGCATCAATTTTTGTTGTCTCTACGCTTTTGTCATGGTGACACCTGTATTGTAACAACGTCACTCAATCGAATTACTTCCACGAATAGATCTGTACTATCGACCTGTCAGTCTCGTTTTATAAAATGCTGGTATATTATCTCGTGCATTTCAGTACTTCTTCTTTCAGGTAAATGCTTGGACACTCTTTTACATAACAATAAAACTCCAATTCAAATGAGTGCATCAGCAAGCATGGGATTACGCAGTTCAACGATGTTAGTCATCACCATATTCTCGCAAATATTTTGGGAGAATACATAAATGTCGGTCTCATATTTAAAGAGAATGAAGTAGATACAGATAAGTAGTTTCTAAATATATCTTTTTTGCGTTTGAATGTCGGGGTGAGTGATTATTGGTGGGGTTGAAGAAAGTGTTGGGAAAGTTATGTGTCAGTGATAAGACTGATTTCTCTCAATCGTGCTATTTCAGGGAGTCATTTTAACATTTTCATTCTTTTCTTCACTGTGCAGGGTTTTTTTTTCGAAAAGCCCGTCCCTGCTTTTCACTCCTGACCCATATGTTCTATACTTCCATTCATACTTCGCTCCCATTCTTCTGTGCTAACCTCTCCCTTATGAATGATGCCATTTCATCATTCAGTTTTTCTGTTGTCTACGTTTTCTTCCAAACATTGCCAACAATAGTTTACTGCATCTAACATTGTAGATTCCATTCAATTCCTGAAATTGTCATCCACCTTCAAAACCCTGACAATTTCTGTGTGTTGTTGCAAAGTCATTGTATCTTTAAGTCTTCAGTATATTTGAAGCAGTAAGTATCGATTTGAACTCATCGAAAAACCTATGACTATTCTGCACACTCTTCTGGAAAGAACACCAAAATTGGATATGTGGTGGACAACGAAGAAGATTACCTCTGAGTACAACGAGATTTTGATTAGGTGTGTCAATGGACTGAGGAATGGCAGCTGGAGATTAATTTGAATAAATGCGTGGTGATGCATTGTGGAAAAAACAAATCAGAGCAGGACATTTACACTTAATAATATTAATCTGGGGAGTGTTGCTGAAAAAGGGACCTTGGAGTGCTAGATCATAGTTCCTTGAAAGGAGAGTCGCAGGTACATAGGATAGTCAAGATTCGTTAGGCATAATTTTCTTTATTGTTCAGAGCGTTGAATGGAGGAGTTAGGAGTTCAGTTTGCGGCTGTAAGGGCACTGGTTCTGCCACTTCTCATATATTGCTTGAATTTCTGGTCTACTTCCTATCAGGAGGATGTTGTAAAACTTTAAACGATGCAGAAACGCTTTATAAGGATGTTTTCAGGGTTGTAGAACATGACCTCTGGGGCGAGACAGAATAGACTGGGCTTTTTTCTCCTGAGCGCTGGAGGCTGAGGGTTGGCCTCATAGATTTAAGTATGAGAGGCGTCTCCTCATGATTTTTATAAAATCATGAGGAGCATGGCTATTATGAATAGACAACGTCTTTTCCCTGGGGTGGGGCTTCCAGAGTTCGAGGGTATATCTTCAAAAATTATAACATTCAGCTCAAATGCTGGAATGTGGAATTAGAATAGTTAGGTCAGCACAACTCCGTAAAAATTCCGTTTGTGCATTCTGTGACTGTATTAATCCACCACCAAGTCAAACAATCTTTCTGCTTGATGTCGAGGATTTGGTATTGGACTGGGGTGGATAAAGCTGAAAATCACACTTCAAAGGAGCAGCGCTCTGTAAACTTGTGGTTACAAATGCAACTAGTGGACTAGAATCTGATGTTGAGTGATTTTTAAATATTATTTCTGCATTTATCCTATAAAGATCTGGAAGAATCCTGCATATTACAAGTAAAGACGCCTCTCATACTTATTATTTTCCTATATTTTCACTTTAATCAGTCACTGATCCTTCATTAACTAATATTTATCTCATTTCTTCACGGAAATGCAGAACTATTTGAAACTATTTGTGCAGAACTTCTGTCCATCTATTATTTTTTAAGTTTAAATTCTCGGGTCTCAATATATTTCAGCATGTCTAGCCTATTTCCAACAAGTATGAACGACCTCTTTTTTTTAGAAAACGATATTCTACCCAATTATGAGCTGACACTACGAGTTAAGCGCTATTTCATGACTGACAAATTTTGGTTGCTTAATCCCGCATTTTTTTAACGTGTGCCTGCATTTCTCTGTGAAATCATCGCATCAGGACGTTTATTCAAGATGGCAATTAATCACTCAAGATCAACGGATTCTTTTGTAGAGGATTACTTTTTTTGAGTAATATCTTTGCATTATTATGTGCAGATTAGCATAATTTTCATCTCTAAAAGCCGAATGCAACACGGCTATTAAAATGTGTTATTACCTTAAGCACAGTTACAAATGTGCTGTACAGCGTACTCAGAATAGACAGGACGACAAACGTCATAATGGCATCTCCATCGAAATTTTCTCTATCGTTTCCTTCGATGCCATAGTCTACTGGGTACTCTATTATTTCAGGGATACTTGCAATTCGTGAAGATTTTTTTTTTGTAAAGTTAGTCACATCGACAAAAAAAACCTGGTAAATTTTCTGTAATATCAAGGCGCTGGCAATCAAGCGATATCTGATACATTCATCGTCAGACTGAGTAAACTTCAATAAAGGAATCCGTGTTCTATCATGGGATTTCCATGACAGATTAGACTACACAGTTGTGAGAACAGGCAATAGAGAGCAGACAATAGTAAACATGGCTTTCCCAGAGGGACGTCATGCCTAATAAGTTTGTTGGAACTTTTTGAAAGTTCAATAAAATGTGTGGACAACAGGATATCAGTTGATGTAGTTTATATATGGATTGCAGCAAAGCCTTTGAAAAACCTCATACTGTACATTGATTGAGACAGTTAAAGCACATGGATCTGAGTGAAAGCTTTCACACCAGAGCAGAAACTGGCTCTGTAATAGAACCCAAAGACAATGAGAGAAGGCTGTTTGGATCATTGGAGCCTTCTGTTCAACGGTGCACCGCTAGGAGCAGCTTACGGACCCTTACTGTTCATTAGATAAACAAAAAAAAAGATAAGAATGTGGGGGTAGGTGGAATATGAAGCAAACTTGCAGAAGACGCCATATTTGTAAGAATGGTAAATAGTAAAGATCCTATTGGTTATTGGAGGCCTAAAACATTTGCTAATTAACCCTGTTAAGTGCGAGATAATGCACTTTGGCAGAAGAAACCGGATGAAGTAGTGTTATGGAACACTTGTTTTCATCTGTCATGGCATAGAGCATAAAGAAATAATGTTGGACTTGAACAAAGCATCAGTCAGGCCAGATTTGAAGTACGATGTGCAGTTCTGGTCTTGTCATGGCAGGAAGGATGTGATAGGATCAGAGGGGAGAGAGGGAAGGTTCACCAGGACTTTGCCTGGGATGGAGAAATTGAGCTGTGTTACGACACTAGATAGGTTTGGATTGTTATCTTTAAAACAGAGAAGACATAAGGGGTAACGATTGACGTGTACAAGATTACGAGAGGTGTGGAAAGTTTTAATAGAGAACACCTGCTCCCTCCCCCCCCCCCCCCCCCCCCCCCACACTTGGTTCAGCAGTGAATCACGACAGTGAATAATTTCACAGGAAAGGGCAGGAGGTGCAGAGTAAATTTAGCAAAAAAGAACCTTGTCATTCAACACGTCTAGAGAATTTGAAATGCACAGCTTGGGAAGGTAACATAGAACATCGAACATAGAACTTCATAGCGCAGTGCAGACCCTTCTGGCCTCAATGTTGCAGCCCTCAGTTCCCTCATGTTAGCCGTCACCATCCGAGGAAAAAGGCTATCACTGCCCATCCTATCTTACCATCTTCTTATCTTATATATTTTGATAAGGTCAACTCTCAACTTTCTTCTCTCCCACGGTAACAGCCTCAGTTCCCTCAGCCTTTCTTCAAAAGGCCCTTCCTTCCATACCTGGCAACATCCTAGTAAAAGTCCTCTGAACCCTTATGCAAAGCTTCCACATCCTTCTGATAGTGCGGTGACCAGAACTGCAGGCAATACTCCAGATTCGGCCTTACCAGTATCTTGGATAGCTGAAGCATGATCTCGTGGCTATGAAAACCAATCTCCCTACCAATAAACGCCAACACACCATATGCCTTCTTAACAACCCTATCAAACTGGGTGGCATTTTTCAGGGATTTATGCACCTGGACACTGAGATCGGTCTGTTCATCTACACTCCCAAGAGTATTACCTCAAGCCCAGTACTCTGCATACCCGTTACTTCTTTGAAGTGAGCCACCTCACACTTTTACCACATTAATCTCCATTTCCCACTTCTCAGCCCAGCCCTGCGTCTTAACTGTGTCCCTCTGTAGACCACAGCATCCTTTGGCACTAACCACAACTCTTCCTACCTTAGTCTCATCCACAAATTTACTAACTCATCCTTTAACGCCCACATCCAGATCATTTATAAAAATGACGAACAGCAGTGCCCCCATATCAGATCCTTGTAGCACGCCACTGGTAAACAAGCAACAGAATGAACATTTCCCAGCGAGCGCCATCCGCTATCTTCTTTCAGCAAGCCAATTTCTGATCCAAACCGCTAGATCACCTTCACTCCGAAACTCCATATTTTGTACAGTAGACTACCACGTGGAATCCTATCAATCGCCTTACTGAAGTCCAAATACGCCACATCAACCGACTGACCTTCATCCACCTGCTTTGTCACCTTCTCGAAGAGCTCAATAAGGTTAGTGAGACACGACCCACACTTCACAATACTGTGTTGACTATCTCTAATCAAATCATTCCTTTCCAGATGATCATACATCGTATCTCTTATAACCCACTGTAAGGCTCACTGGCCTATAATTATCAGGGTTGCCCCGACTCTCCTTCTTCAACAAGGGAACAACATTTGGTATCATCCAGTTTTCTGGCACGACTCCTGTTGGGAATGGTGACATAATGATCGAAGCAAAGGGCTCTGCAATCTGTTCACTGGCATCGCCGAGAATTCGAGGATGAATCCCATCTAGCCCAAGGGGTCTTAACTATTTTCAGATCTTCCAAAATTGCTAATCCCATCAATTCCTGTAGTCTGTATCTCTGTATTCTCACAAATATTTCCCTTTTCCAAAGTGAAAACTGACGAAAAGTATCCATTAAGCGCTTCAGTTATGTCCTCAGATTCCACACACAACTTACCAAAGCCATCTTTGATTGTCCTAATCTTACTCCAGTCATCTTGCATTCCTGATATATCTGTAGAAGGTCTTCACGTTTCCCTTGTTCCTAACAGCCAACAACTTCTCATGTTGGCTGGAAACCTTGTAAACTTTGAAGAAATGGAAAAGTACTTCAAATATCACAATATTCAAGGATATGGGACAGGTGCAGTAAATTGCAATTAGTGCACGTTTAGTGCATGTTGGAGCAGACACGATGGAGCAAAGGGTCTTTTCTGTGCTGTTACGAATCTGTGCATCTATGGATCTGTAAAATGTATTAATATCCCATACAATTGTGCTTTTTACGTTCGGAGAAAAAAGTGAGGATGACAACAGCATCTGGTGACTCCCAACTAATATCTTGCCTCTTGATACCAACAACAATTAAAGAAAATCCATCTAAAATAATTGCACTTGATATCGCTCGGTGCAGAACATTCGTAGACATAAAGTGGAATCAGATACTAATTAGGTATTAAAGATTACGTGAAAGAGGCAACGATTAGGGATGGGGAAGAGAATGCCAATTTTCATAGAAAGATTTAACCAGTGGCCTGTTCAGTACAGTTATGTTTTCTCATTTCGGAAGTACATAGATACTCCATCTCATTTGGCAATTACATGACTTCCTGTCATCTTTGCAATTGTCTTTGTATTCTGTGACTTTACAATTGTAGAAAAGTATTGAATCCCTTCCTCTTGCAATTTCATGTCAGCATTTCAACAATATAACACTTTGCTACCTCGTCAAAATACCAATCATTTATTCAAACACCTTTTTTCCTGTTTTGAATCATGGCTTTATTTCTGTAATTAATACGCATTTCTCCAACTGACTGATAACTTGATCAAAAATCAGTCATTCTAAGTTCAAAACAGCTCCCGCTAACAAAGTTCCATTGACAGGTTTGACGAGATCGATTTAGCGATCACGTTATGAATGAAACTTTGCAGAACTATCGATACATACAACATTAATGAAAGATACAGCACATCAGTTTCACATCCAAACGGCTTCCAAATAACTTGGGGATTTCTGTCTCAACCATCAAACCAGGAAGCAAATCCCAGACAGCCGCCAGCATCGGGTGGAAATGCTTTTCTCTCCCTTACTTCCCATATCGTCCTTAGAGGTACCCTCTGTTTAAAAGACGATCAGTTATTTTGCTTTAATTACAGAATGTGAAAGTAAAAAACATTACTTTCCTTGTCTATAATACATTAATGTATTTCCACGTGGCTTCCCCGCAATAATAACATGACTCCGCTGACCATACTATATAAACCCCTCATTATTTTATACTGTTCAATTTAGTTAGAACTCTGCCGCCTGTCTTGGAAGGAAAACAACGATGGTACATTCACTTAAAATTTCTCACATCATTCTTATAGAACTTGTTGTCCTCTATACTGAACAATATTGCCTTTCCACTAACGTGGTGACTTGGACTCGACACAAAACTGCTGCATTTGATTCAACTAACTACCCACAGAGTTCGAGCTTTGCATATATTTTGTGTTCAACATTTCATCAAAAGCAGGAAAACATCTCAATGGTTCACACATGCCTTTTTTTAAAACTACTTCATCACCATTGCTCTTCAGCAATCACGGACTGGTGGACGTAGACTGTAAAGTTTCTGACATCCTCTTCACTTCATATATTCCCACTTACAGGCTGAATTCAAATTATCATATTTCACCGGCAGAACTGAACCAGTAATATAAAGCTCCATTTGACAGCCATTATCATTAATGGAGGTGACGCAATTGCCTCTGTATCATCAACGAAATCCAAATTAAAACTTTCACATTAAACTATAAATCATGAATGTATGCCTCAAATTCCGAGTGCTAAAACACTAAGTCGTGTCATACAACACTGGAGATGGTCAAAAACAAAGGAACACATTCTCCAGTGTTAAACGTTGCTTCCTGTCGGTGACACAATTTTGTAATCAAACTTGGCGCTCTCTTGTATTTCATGGGCTTTATTTTTCTGACAAGTCTTCTACGTTGGACGTCGGCAAATGCCTCACTATATCTATTTAGACATTACCGAAATACTATCCCTAAGAGTCCCCTTGATGCTATTGCACCAAAAAAAAATCGCTTAACTTCATAACACCACGATGTTCACTTCACAAATTCATTCGGACTTTCCATGATTAGTCCATCTCTTTCTTAGTAGCATTCCACCTGACCTCTAATAATTGGCTATCGTAAAGTGCCCTCCATGGAGTACAGACTGACTGGCCTTTAACTTTCTGATCGACATTAAGACATTTTCGAGGCTGGAATAGTTGTAGACTTACAATTATAATTTTCTGCTACCTCACATATATTTCGTGAGAATTGGCAAATGATCCTTTGAGCATCTATTATTTCCTAACTGGGTTCCTTTTACCACGAATTATTTATGCACTTTCCAGGAGGTTTGACTCTACAATACTTTCATTCTCATTATTATTTAATCTAAAATTTTACTGGAATCCATTTTTAATTACACTCTTTGCATTAATTCCCTCCTTAGTGGAGACAAAGAATTCTGTAAGAAACAGTTACAATGGCCACTCCTGTTCACCCCAATGCTTTCATTATTCACATTCTTCCCTGAAATATCTCAATGAAAACATACTTAGGTATGCCTTAACTTTTCCATCATTTTATTAATTCTCTCGTTGATTTGCTACTCTCCTTTTTGTTTTAATTATCTTCGATTCTGTAGCTTGTTGCTGTTGAGATGACAGGAATATGGAAGCATGGAGCAGACCGTCCCACCCCTTGACACTGATTCACAATTCTCGACAGTATGGGATCGCCTACCTCGAGTCATTTTTCCATACATCCACATTGCCACTAATGTCATTAACATCAAACACCAACCGTACACTGTCATGCACATGTTCGGTCAATCTCTCATTATTCGATTAGCTCAGACTATTAGTGCTGTCTCTTCAAAGTCGTTTCATGGGATGGTACGACAATCTCACAAATTTGTCTGGATGTCCATCACAATTCATTTGAAAGGAAATTGCATCCTAACTTAAGTGAAGGTAATAGATTTTGTACTATGTCTCGGTGCAATCTTAGCAATACTACAAATTTGAAGCAATACGTGCATTCGCAATCAAATTTATTTGCGATTGAACTCCTTAATACATAGCTGCTGTACATTGCTTTCTAACAAATTTGATTTGATTGGAATTATTATTGATACATATCTAGGTACAGTGAAATGTTTTCTTTTTAGTGCAGTGCAGGCAGATCATACCAAACAAAGTATAAGGGTCCTATGACAGAGCGAATATAAAACGTTACAGCTGCAGATAAGGGGCACAGAGTGAGATCAACATGAAATATAATATTTGAGAGTTCCATTCAGGAATCTAATAGCAGCAGGGAAGAAGCTATTCTTGAATCTATTTGCTCATGTGCACAAGCTTTTATGTCTTCTGTCTGAGAGAAGAGGTTGGAGGAAAACATAGCAGGAGTGAAAGCGGTCTTTCATTCAATTAGTTGGTTTCCCAAGACAATGGAAAATCAACACGTCTTCAAATGCTGGAAGGCTTGATTATGTTATGGACGGGGCTGTGTTCATGACTCTTGTAGTTTCTTGTGGTCATGGGAAAAGCTGTTGCCTAATCGCACTATGATGCAGACACAGAGAAGGCTGTCTATGGTGCATCTGTGAAAATTGATAAGAGTGCTTGTGGACATATCAAATTGTCTTCAGCCTACTGAGGAAGTAGAAATGCTCTTTTGTTTCCTTGAACATTGATGCGACATGGGTAGACCAGACAGGTTGTTGGTCGTAATCACTTCCAGAACCTTGACACTGTGGATGAACCCCATCTCAGCCCTTTTGATGCAGACAGGGGCGTGCCCTCAGCTTCACTTCCACAAGGCAATGCTCGACTCCTTCGTTTTATTGACTTCGATAGTGTGCTTGTTGTCTTTAAACCAACCCTCTTAGCATTCCATCTCTTTCTTGCATTTGTTAGATTTCAATAACTAATGTCGTCAGACTCACAATTCCCTTTTAGCATTAACATTTCCCATTCTCCTGGCTTTTCAGAAATACTTCTCATTGAAGGCCGTTATGCCAAAGAGGATAAACTTGTACTTAACCTACAAAATAATCCATCTGATCTCTTCTTGCCCAGGCATCAGACTGTCCATATCAGTTTGGAGCCTCCTTGCTTTCTTATCACGACCCACGTAGTTAATTGCCGTTGACAATGCTGGAAATCTTGCATGGTGTCCTCATAATCATTGATGCAGCTTATGAATAACGATTGCACAAATATTGTTCCTTACAATACATCACTTGAAATAATCGTCCAACAATAGAATGATAGTTTATGTATTCCATTTCGACTGACGCTATGTTTTCTTCAAATTAATGAAATCTTAATTAATGCCAATATAATGTCTGTCATCAAGAAATCTTGAATTCACACCAGTATAATTGATGCGAAGAAATTAGTGCTTATAATGTATTCAGGCAGTTGGACATTTCATCAAAAACAAGCATGGTCGCAGAATTTTCGTACTTGTCACAGAATAAACTGTTTCACAGAATGCATTCAAAGCTCACGTCCAAAGTTATAGTCTATCAATGCCATTTCGGTTTGAACTGATCTGCTGTGTGCTGTCAGCAACAGCTGCAACTGGCAATCATCTCATCCCAGAAGAAAATCAGTTGTACTTACTCATATGCAATTGATAACAAGACTTCAGTGGAGTTGGGTGAGTTGGTATCGAGTTACTGAGGAGAGAAAAATGAAAATGTCGGGTTAAGATGGCAAGCAGATATTTTGGCACAGTGGATCTCGACTGCGAAATTGAGAAGTAGATAGAAGGCAATTCCCAAACTTTATTTCAGTTCTGTCTATCCAAAAGATATGTTTCAAATAACTGATGTAGAATGGTGGCTTACACATTTCACCAACTAACCAACATGTAATGTCACAGAACCCAGAATAAATGATTTTTTTAGCATGAACAGATACCACATTAAAAAGCTTAGCCGTTTGTATTGTCATCATGTTACGCAAGATTGTACATGTACAGATTCTATGTTAGTAGCAGCATCATTCTTCAATTCAAAGGTAGTTTCCGACATGGATAGATAGCCCGTTACATGACCTGAGGAATCTGCTCTAGTTACTGACACCCCCACCAATACAGACTAGCTGAACAGTATACATCACGATCTGTCTCCTATGCAGCGAAACAGCCACTGCAGAACCAGATACCACAAAGAACACAGAACATAGAACATTACAGTGCAGTACAGTCCATCGGCCCTCGATGTAGCACCGACCTGTGAAATCAATCTGAAGTATATCTAACCGACATCATTCAATTCTCGTCCATATGCCTAGCCAATGACCATTTAAGTGCCATTAAGTTGGCGAGTCTGCTATTCTTGAAGGCAGTGCGTTCAATCCCCTATTACTGTTGTGGTTTTGTTCGCCAAGCTGGGAATTTGTGTTGCAGACGTTTCGTCTGCAACACAATTTGTTCGCAGTCGTCTGGCTGTCAGTTCGGAAATGCTCTTGATGTGGCTAGTCCTTTGGGTTGCGGCATGGCCTCATTCCGTTGTCTTTCCCTTAGGCATTGATGAAATTGTGCGGATATCCGTTTTTGGCGAATACATTGTATATGTGTTCTTCTTCCTCTTTTTGCAGTTCTGGTGTACTGCAGTGTGTTGTGGCACACTGAACAAGTTGACACCACTACATCTTCAATCATTTTATTTCACAATGCGATACCCCATTGGTTCTGCATGATGGAGGAGTACAGCCAAAAATGGTGAGGATAAGTGTGGCTTACTCAGAGTGAAGCCGAGTGGCTCTAAAGTTCTGCACGTGTAAACAAGCTGCAGTGCTGGTGTCTCACAAGTGAGTCTCACACACATTTCAATCAAGGTCAAAATCATCTTTCTGGAAGTACTATACATGCAAACCAAGAATAAGTAAGTCAAAGTATTTCCATTCTGCATTTATTACAACCATCGGAGCCACATACAGACTTAAACACGGTTTAGTTTTCCTGCAGTAGCGGGGTGGAACGTTTCAAGCGATCTTCGGAACGATTAGATTTACAAGACAAGGCTTTCCTTGCATTTCAGAGTCTAAGCTTAATTATCTTTTACCAACAGATGCAATTTGGAATAGTGGATACTTTCTTTTTTACAAAAGTGATCACTGATCATAAATGTGACTGATGCTTGTAATGAATTGGAAATGCTTAAACAGTTACTTAAACAGTTATTCCCATAGTCACATTAACCTATCTATGGAAAACAGTTAGTCAATCACTGCAAGTTATGTGCAGGATTTAACAATGTCGCTTAGTGCGACTGAAACATTGACTGATGTCGGTTTACCATGAGATTTATTTGTACTTCTGATTAACTCCGGGCTGATGGATGGGTGTCCCAAGTAAGCAGGAGTAAGTGGTGTCACTGTTCCATTCCGCCGCTGTGACTCTCTACCTGCTAGTCACGAATTTGGAATAATTCCCCTCCTATCTATCTATTTGGTTCGGTACCCGGTATCTGAAAGGGTGTCATTGGCCATCCAGCCAATGTAAATCTCAGCTGGGTAAAAGCTGGTGGCTTGACACATCAGGGTCGCTGAATTCTCAGTGTCAATCTCGTCCGTCGATGGATGCAGGAGATAAACTTGAGGAGGATGCATTTTGTCATCTGCAAAATGAGTGATGTTTATTTAACGGAGACTATCTTACATCTGCATTAGAATTTCATTGTTAGTAATGCATGTAGTTTATACAATATTTCCTATCTGTCAGACTATGTGAATATTTCTAAATGCTGTAGTACTTCATGTCCCTTACTTTGCTGGTTTAAATCTTGGAGCCAATCATACATTTTGCAAAGATTAATATTCGTGGGGTGCAAATGATTCAACCACTTGTAGTTCTTCACGCTCATTTTCAGAAAATAAGACGCCACGACTATTGGCTTTCCATGATTTCCTCATTGTGTTTTAACAATCTATTCGGCACAAGCCCATAACCACACGCCAAACAGCATCCCTCCAAGAGCCACTACGCACAAAAGCACATTACTCATTGCCAATCCATCTAACATGCACATATTTGGACTGTAGACGAGAAATGGAGCCCGCTTTGGAAGCCCACGTGAACATGGGAACCCTCTACACAGAGTTGGAATTGAACCTGTACCCTGGTGCTCTGAGGCAGCAATGCAAACCAGTGAGCCACTTGCTGCTGCTGACTTGGGGCCATTTAGTGCAATGCATCAATGACTTGACAGGATTTTTGTTTTCCGTTGGACTAGTGTTTGAGTGAGGCTTGTATCAAAGGATTGTAAGCTACTATTTCTGGAAAGATTCACTGGACCGGAAAGGTTCACCCTATTTTTCTCTCCACAGATCCTGCCATTCCTGTTCTGTTTCTTCGAAACATTTTTTTTTTCATTTCAGACTTCCGAAATCGACTCTATTTTGTTGTTATTGCAGTACTATCCCCACTTACTAGTTGCCTTTTTGAGAGACGCTTTCATTGGTGGTGGTAATTCACTGTCTTCCACCAAGCAAACATATTCGGCACTGCTGTCCCACTCTGACGCAATGACTTTAAGTTTGCTCACAATGGTGAATTTGCTTCCGTTCCAATCAGGATTTTCTGTCTTGACTCCTTTCGTTCTTTCAGCCCCATTCACCTGCCAGAAAACGTTGATGTTTTCTAAGTTGCAATGAACGATTTCACACACAATGCTCACTGTCTTTTGTGTCCAAATCTCTTCGAACAGAGGTTTCAGTAGCTTGACAGAAATATCTGTCTGACGGCAATCACCTGGAAACAGAAAAGAATGCATGTTTTCAGGCTGCGATATCAAAATCAATTCCAAAACACTACAAGAGATGGAAATAGTTTTATTTACTGCGATCTGTTATCTGTTTTCTGAGATAGATTAGGCTTAATTAATCAGATGCTGTGTCCTCCTTTTGTATTGGTTGCATTCACTCTGAATATTATGGATAGGCCTTCAGAAATATTTCCAATGTAATCTTGCACAATTTGGAAACTGCTCTGCCTTGGGTATACTGAGGTCTAATTGTCACCGTTCGAGTGCTGCACATTTTCACCTATTGCAGTTACTGATGTTAGAAGATAAATTGGTGCCACATGAACTGTAGTTATCGGAATCCAATACCAGACGAGCAAAAACATATCATATGTGTCCCCTCTTCATGAGGTTACATTATTTGCACTGTCTCAGAAGAACTCATGGAGAAATTCACCTGGTATTAATCTACATTTTGTTTGATTGCGTCCTTTAACCTGATTTTGCTGTCCTATTACCTCGGCAGTCTTTTATTTAAAAATAAAAGATACGTACTGCATAGTTCAGTTCCAGTCAAGGGCCCTTTCAAGAGATGATTTTCAATTTAACTCTTCTTTGAATAGTGTGAAGTAAGGAAATCTAAAATATTGTGAGCACCTATCTTTCACTTCGCACCTCTGATATTGGGAATAGCCAAAGCTAACAGTTTTTTCAGAATCGTGATAACTTTAAAGGAATACGTAAGGTAGGGAAAAGCGTGCTTTTAGATTGCTTAAAGAAAAATGGTCACTCTTAGTACAATAATAGTTCCTGTCTTTATGCATAACATAAAGTACAAATAAAAAGAAGATTCCTGAATGTTCTGCTTATATTATTACCGTTAATTTTCATACACCTACGGTATTCACAGAACCAGTTATCTCTGAAAGTTTCAATACTTCTTGTCCGGACTGATGTTCCGTGTCTATTCTGCAGTTCAAATGGCATAATTTTATTTTGTGTGCATGCTGTAAAGCTTATGCAGTCCCTCTGTTACGCCAGTGCCTCCGACAGGTTGCCTGGGTGGAGACTATTGCACAAACAACTCCTTGTTGCTAACATTACTGTCTCGCATTCCAAGTTGTTAAGTATAAATACCTGCTTGACTTCTGGCTGTCCTGAGTTCGTCTCTTCCACCTCGTCTCTATTCAACCGAGCAGACTGTTAATATGAATTTGTTGATTCGCGACCTGAGTTCAGTCGCGCTCTGTTACCATTTCTTCCTCAATAGGTGCTTCATATTTTACGTTCCATGATCAGTTCCATCCAAATAGTCTTGCTTTTTCAAAACCTTTCAGCTAATACAATTAAGTGATAGAGGCGGGAATGAAATTGTGAAAAACAAACTAATCAGAATGAAATTAATCATCTGGAACATGCAACATGAAACATTCCAACGCAGTACGAGTCCTTCGGCCCTCGATGCTTCCCCGACCTGTAAAACTACTCTGAAGCCAATCTAATGTACACTATGCTATTCTCGTCCATATGCCAATCCAATGACCATTTAATTGCCCTTAAATTTGTCTAGTCTACTACTGCAGCAGGCAGTGCGTTCCATACCCCTACGACACTCTGAGTAGAAAAACTACCTCTGATCTCTGTCCTTTATCTATCACCCATAAGTTAAAGCTACATCCCCGCCAGCAATCCATTGACTTTTGAGGAAACAGGTTCTCACTGTCCACCCTATTTCAGTCTATGTTTCAATTAAGTCACCTCTCAAACTTCTTCTATCTGACGAAAACAGTCTCAAGTCCATCAGCGTTTCCTCATAAGTCCTTCCTTCCATATTAGTCAACATCCTAGAAAATCTCCTTTGAGCCGTTTCCAAAACTTCCAAATTCTTACTATACTGTGGTGACCAGAACTGAACGCAATTCTCCAAGCGTGGCCGCACTAGAGCTTTGCACAGAGGCAGCATGAACTCATGGTTCCGAAACTTAGTCCCTACACCAATCAAAACTAACACATCGTATGCCTTGTTAATAACTTCATCAATCTGGTTGGCAACTTCCAAGGATCTCTGCACATGGGCACTGACATTCCTCTGGTCATCTGCACTTACAAAAATCTTACCAATTGCCCCATACTCTTTATTCATTTTACTCTTTCTAAAGTGAACCACCTCACACCTTTCCGCATTAAGCTCAATTTGGCACCTCTCAGCCCAGCTTTGCAGCTTGCCTCTGTCCCTCGGTAACCTGGAAACATCCTTCAGCACTATCCACATCTCTATTGGTCTTCGTGTTAACTGAGAATGTACTCATCCAGGTCATTTACAAGAATGAAAAACAGTAGTGGTCCCAAAACACATCCTTGTAGTAAACCACTAGGAACTGAACTCCAGGATGAATATTTCCGACCAATCACCAGCCTCTGTGTTCTTACAGCTCGCCACTTTCTCCGCTCGTTAGAAACAAAAATCAGACTTTTATCAATGACTTTTGAAAGCAAGTAATTTCAGAATTTACTGTGTACGGCTGAGATGATCTTATCAGAGACAAGTTTGCATCGAAAACCTGAACTGAGTACTCTCACATTATCACATGAATGTCTTGCATTACTGTGGACAGGAAAATGGAAAATCATATTGATATAAACGATATTGGTAAGCAAGCTTCTTTGATGGATATTCCCTTGACTGATCATTCTCAATAAATCAGCAGGAGAAAAATAATATAGCCATCCCATTCTACAGCAAGTGAATGACCAGAAGTTTGTTACAGCCCATTAATCTATTTCCTTGACCACAGACTAGAGATCAGTGTTGCAAACTTGATGTATTGCTACTCGTTTCTTTAAGGATATGAACGGGATTTTGCACAGCCCATAACACAATCGGGTGAGATCCAGCAACTAAGCAGACAGCGGGAAGTACAGCCAATTCCGTACATTGCAAGAATTATTCTCATCAATAACACAATTATTTGTCTGTTTCTGTGACGTCTATGGGAGGAGGACTGATGAATATAATCCTTGAAACGTGCAAGGTAATTCATGTGCATTAGCCCTATTTGTTAAGAAATGTTTGCATTTCTAAGTACGTTTTAGTTGACTGTCAGCAACCACTCAAGCTGGCATCAAAGGAGGAGCATGAAGCAGTGACTGAAGCAAGCAAAATACAAAATCTTGTCGATACAATCATCCTCTCAAAAACTTTTTTCTTGTCGAAAGACAACACGCCTTCAAGCATTAATCTTGCAATTAAGCTATTTTTCTTAATATAAGTTTTCAACTAACCTATTTTTCTCGTTAATCTGCTCAGATAGCTCAACACACAACTGTGGAGGTGGTGGGAAGTAAACACGAGCCTCTTGGTCCCGAGTTCCACAAGAGGCAATGCGCCAGAAGAGGGACCCTCCATTCTTTATATCAGCAATCTTCAGACTGCTTGAGACCATGCGCTTGTTGGATGTTATTGCTTCTCCTGTTTACCTCATAGCCATGTGCAGTGTGCTAAAGTTGTTTCATTCCAAGAGATCTTGTGCATTTTAAAATTGCTGGAACCTTGGAATGTTTGGTTAAGATTTCATGTCCTATTGATATTTAGCGCAAAGCATTAATTGTGGAAATGTTTGCTGAAACGCTATCCTTACCTTTCGGGCTCCTGATGACCCCTTTCGCAGTGGACTGTGAAGGTGGGTGCAAGGCAGTACAAGTGTATTCTGCTCGGCTATTCTATTCCACTCGGTAAAACTAGGAGGTTCCGTGCACTGAAGGTCAGGTCCTGTTCTAGTGCAGTGGGGAAAGTGGTGATGTTCGTGGTGACAGAAGCTCCATCTTTCTCCCAGAAAACGCCTGTTTTGTCAGGATAGAATACTCTTATCAAACATGCAAAAGTAGCAGAGCTGCTGTTCTGAATTTCATCAGGTCACGTATGACTTCATTGATTTGACTGTAATACAAGTATAGACAAATTTAGTCTTTCCTCGTTAATAAAGTGACATGTACAATAGATATTTCTTGCCACCAACCTCTTGCCATTCTTGTTCGTCTTGATACTGCGGTCGATTATTGATCCTGTTTTGCAGAACATGTACTTTGCATCCCACTCTGCTACTCGTCCACGCTGCTGGTCAAGCAGTTGATGGTCAGATATTGGTTTCTGTTCGCTGCTTCAATTTGAACGCCTTCATTCCGCACCTTTCCATCCACTATCCAAGAGATAACTACCTCAGTGGAAACTGTAGAAAGCACTTCACGAACCAGAGTGGCACTTTAATTGATCCATAGAGCAAGCAAAACGGAAAGTAAGAAAAATGTTGATGAATGAGGGTTTTTTGTGGACGGGTGTAGTGAGCAAATATATACAGACACAGACAAAGAAAGTTGGAGAGACAGGAAGACAGGTGCAGAGACAGGCAAACTACGAGTCAGGTAGAAATATAGAGACATAAAGCTAGTGAATGGGAGCTTGAGATGACAGATCAAAGAATCGAGTCAGAGAGGGAGGGAGACGGTTAGAGGGAAAGAAAACAGGAAATAGAGGCTTGGATACCGACAGGTGCAAATTGCAAGAGAAGCAAAAGGTGCAACAATGGTTGGTGCACGAATAGTTATTCCAATCTGCAGAAACACGAAGATAAAAGTAGAAATAATTCCGAGACGTAGAGAAGCATAGAAACCGAGACATAGAAACACGATCAGTGAAGAGAGAGATGAAATGACAGAACGAGAACGATCAGAGGAGGCAGAGACGAACAGTTTGATAGACAACGACAGAGAAAACTGACAGGAACAAAAGAGAGTTCAAGATCAAGATAGACAGGTGGAGACAGAGAAAATTAAGATGCATCTTAACCACAGAAAATCATTGAGATCGTCAACCCCGATAGGTTATTTAAAGTCCTGTGCAAATGCCAATCTACATAATGAATGTTCTAAATGAACATATTGGTGTAAATTTATTGTTAATGTCGATCCCCTTCCAATAACAAATTTCTATCTCTGTTTCACCAAACATCTGTATTGCTCCCCTTAGTTGTTCTGAACATTGTCCTCCCAATTTATCCTTTCTACAATTGTGTGGCAGCACTCAGAAGCAGAAAACACCAAATCGAAACTCGTGTCAGCAGTAGAAATACACATTGTTGAAATTTATTCTTTTGTGATGAAGTGTGTGCCTTGTTCAGGTGTTTTTGCTGCCCTCAATTGACTAAGTAAATTAGCCAAAGCAGGGGACTACCTCGTTTTATAAAGAATTTTTAATACCGAGAATATCCAGAAAGTTTGTCTAAACTTGTCATTTAAGAGGTTTGCTGACTAATCTCTCTCATTCTGTTGATTTCTTCATATCTGTATATCTGTATCTTTTCCTCTGTCTTCTTCCAAGGCCTTTGGTTATTTCAGTCAGACCTATACAGAGCAAAGAGAAATAATTTCAAATGTTATTTTCTACTTTGCAAAAGAGCGGCTTTAGGTACCTAGTTCATTTCCACTCAGTTTTGCTGTAACATTTCTCTGGACTATAAATTGCCATTTATATTACTTACTGCAATTATTTCAAGAATGCTTCATCCGCAGTAATAAACCAACAAAATAATTTTCCATCTTGTCTAATATTTATTACAAAAATGATTATGGTAATGAATTTGAGCCTGTGGGGTTGTCTAGTTTTCTTACACGATGTTGAACTAATTTCTTTTCTCTGGTTACTATTGGGAGCAGAATGGGAAACTTGACAACTGTACACAGAGCCGCTGCTCCATTTCTGCAGGGGCACTTTAAGCAAATTTGTAGAACTAAAATCATTGGTCACTGTTTTCGTTGGAGATGTAGTTGTAAAGCCAGGACTTATGGTATTTCCGTTCTTTTGCCAGGTCACTGCAATTGTTTCAGGATAGTATCCACTAATTAGACAAATCAGAAATCCGTTTGCCTTCTATTCTTCAGCTGCAGAGTACTGTAGACTGATGACTGGTGGAGAAAGCTCTACTCCTAAAATTACAAATTAAGGTTTACTCTCTTGTGTATAGATGATTAACTTGTTTCTGTGATGTCATGTACAACCGATTAATGTCAAATTATACCAAAAAAGTCACGTTATTGTATCAAGATATCATGTTGCTATAATAAGTCACTCGTAAAGTTGGCATCATACTGCACTTTAAGGTGAGCTCCAAACCAGATCAACTGATAGAGTCCAAAGAGCAGAAAGAAACATTTCATTCAAAATCGTCCACGCTGACCAGATTTCCCAAATTGAACATGTGCCATTTAGGGTCATAGAATCATTGATAACAAAGAAAGAAACGCTTTGGTCCAACTCGTCCATGCCAACCAGATATCCTAAATTAGCTTTGTCCGATTTGCCAGCACCTGGCCCATATCCCTCTAAACTATTTTTATTCATGTCCCATTCAGATGCAATTTGAAGATGGTAATTTTGTAAACCTCCAACTGGCAGTTCATTCCATAAACGCACCGTCTTCAGTGAGAAAAAAATGTCCTTTAGAAGTCTTTCATATCTTTCCGTTCTCATCTTAATCACCTGCCCTTGAGCTTTAGACTCACCCACGCAGGGAAAAATACGTTGTCTATTTCTCATTGCCATTCATAATTTTATAAACTTCGATAAGGTCACAAATG
The DNA here is from genome assembly GCF_037043375.1 of Chiloscyllium plagiosum. NCBI lineage: Eukaryota > Metazoa > Chordata > Chondrichthyes > Orectolobiformes > Hemiscylliidae > Chiloscyllium > Chiloscyllium plagiosum. The sequence continues at coordinate 32,611,808 of NW_028270165.1, forward strand.
AGCTTCTAACGCACCAAGGGAAATACTCCCAGCCAATTCAGCCTCTCCTACAGCTCAAATTCTTCAACCCTAGAAACAGCCTTGTAAATCTTTTCTGAAGTCTCTCAAGTTTCAGAACGTCCTTCCCAAAGCGGGGAGACCAGCATTGCAGAAAATAATCCAAAAGCGGCCGAAGCAATAGCCTGTGCAGCTGTTACATGACCTTCCAACTCAGACTCAGTGTCCTGACCAATAAAGAAAAGCATTCCAAGCGCCTTCTTCATTTGCTGATACTTGGTCCATATTCTACAGACATGTCCTCTTCATGTACATTCCCAAACTCGTTTAAATTTTGAAACACTACCACTTCTGTCACTTCCTCTGGCAGTTCATTCCATATACACACCATCCTCTGTGCAAAAAAAAAACCCGAAACGCAGATCCCTTTCAAATCTTTTCCTTCTCAACTTAAACCTATCCATTCTAGGTTTGAAATCCTATCCGCTAGGGAATTACTTTGATATGTACCTTATACATGGTTCTCATGGTTTTATCAAACTCTATAGGTCGCCACTCAACTTCCTCGTTAAGACAACCTACTTTTATATCAAACATCACTGTCTTTTTTGACGGTAAGCTTATCAACTGTTCAAACATTAAGTCATAAATTTGTACAATGTCGAAAATGCATCCCTGGCCAAACTCCCACTTTCTAATTTAGGTTTTCTATTCGCCTTCTATCAGTGTCTGAATCTCAGGCCAAGCACGAGGCTCTGTGCTTTGTGACCTAATTTTGCCATGTCAAGCCATCCTTCGATTTCAGAATTCTCTTCCTTGTCCTCAAGCTCCCAATGGCTTCACTCAACTCTAACTCTAAAATTTCCTCGAGCTGAAAACGTGTGAGAAATATGCATTGATGCACTAGCCTCTGTAGAATTCTTCATTTCAACTGTCCCACAATTAATCAATGTACTTTCAGCCTCCGAGAGAGGAGGTTCTGTAACACGCCTCCATACACCTTGTCACCCATTCTTATTGTTTATGCACTTACTAAAGCATACCTTTCTATTATAAAAAAAGCCACTTCTCAAAATATTAATGATTTATTTCCAATAATCTGCTTTAAGTTTCCTGCTAACGAGGCAATTTCATCTCATATAATTACCAGGAAATAACTTTTAGCAAGCGTTTCATTTTTGTGGTATTTTGGTTTTGATTAGTCAACTGACGTGTATTTACACACCGGACACAAAAGTAATCTGGAGGCCTTGTTTATGTATTTAAGGGAGCAAAATTGTGCCCAACCTCTGCAGTTTCCGTCCTAATCAGATGCATCCTAAATCTTGCCTAATCGCATCAAAATTGTTTATCCCCCAGCTATGATCCTTGTCCTGCGGTAGATGCCGATCCGTTTTCATCATTAAATTAAACAAATGTGTTCCCCTACACAAACGCTATTGCCGCCAATGCAATCATCTGACGACACTCCTTAGAAACTGGCGTTTACTCGTTACCTTGTTATAATCACTAGACTACTTAATACAGTCATCAGCAGAACCATTTGTTTGTTCCTTCAAACCAACTCCTCTCTCGAAAATGTCTCAGCTGACCTGCAACCAGAAATTCCAAGCTCTTCAAAGGTATTCTAGATTCTTTCGCCATTCTCTACGCTGAGATCCCAATCTCAAATTCTTTGGAGTAAACCTAATGCGAACTCTGCTGCCAAGATCCTAAATTGCACTTCTTGTTCACCCATCAAACTTTTAGCTCAAAGACACTATATTTTCGAATTCATTTTCTCTGCCATTTGTTCAAATTCAGCCACAGCCACAGTTTTGATATTACAAAAGCCCGAGATGAACAATCTCTTAGCTTTTTGTATTGGTCTGTTGCTAACTACTTATCAATCCCCGACGTCTATCACTACTGAGCAGTTACGTCATCAATAACACTAGAAAATATCACGTGAAATTTTACAATGAAATATTACACCACGGCGGCAGCTATCAAACTGCGAATGAGTAATCGAGTTGATTATACAGTTCGGTCCTTTCATACATGAGCGCTGTCCCATGATCTCCAGCAAGCACACTGTCAACAAACTGTATCGTTTTGATGGAAAGTTAGATATCAAAATGCTGCAATACCTTCCATGGGATATAAGTCTTGGTAACTGCATCGCCCTGCATAAGAATTGATTTCACCTGCAAACTGAAGTCTTCGTTCATGTGTTTATGTCCGCTCCATCATGCACTGTGATAACAATAGTTTTGTGACACTTTCCAACAAATACTGCAGTTACATTAGCTCGAATTCACATTAATAATGTCCACTCTGATATTCAGCACATGCCAAGGCCAGTAGATGATGAAATCGCTCTTGATCTTCACCATTACCCTTCCTGCACGCTGATATGGACTGGATTCGTCCAGATGATGTAGAAAGGACACGGGCACTAGGAAACCTGTAAACGTGCAACAGTTCGTTCACAATGCGATTTGTAGAAGAGAAAGGTGTACCAGAGTCATATCAGATTGGAAATATATCCTGTCTCTTTCTCTCCACAAATGCTACCAGGAAGGCTGATATTTTTCAGAATTTGCCTTTTTTTATTTTATGAAAAGGAGAGAGGTGACCCCAGTTCAGAAAAGCAGCCCATGGAATGGTTTTCAGTAAAGTTGAGAAATTACCAGTTCAAGAAGTTACTTGTGGGAGTGGTGTTCTGGTCACCATGTGTAGCAATACAATAGGGCTAGCATAAAGGAAGACATTATAGCAGCTTGTCAGAAAATCACGGCAATCATTATGCGAGATATTATCTGTAAAATAACTTTGAAAGTCAGATATGCAAAGATAGCCTTCGTCTGGAGCTCGGAAAAAGAGTTTGCAATCATTCATTCGAATCGCATATTTTTGACCTATATTGAACCTCCTGCAGGGGTGGAATCAGATAAGATTAATTCATTATCTCATTGCGAAGACACCCTTAGGGATCAGCAACATTAACATGATTGCATTACACATTCAAATTGAAGGAGAGAAAACAGTTGTTTTTACAAAAAGAATATTATGAGGGCACGAAATCAGAGATGGCTGAAGTGAATTGGAAAATCGGATGGAGGATAATTCAATCATGATAAAGTGGCAAACGTGCAAGGAGACATTTCAGAGCAATTAAATAGATACATTACAAGGCGTAAGGAATATTCTAAATTTCGGACCTTCTATCTGTGCTTTAAGATAATATCTACCTGAAGGAAAATGGATGCGATTGTGGATAAACAGATGGTAAGTCAGAAAATTAGACAGAATGTTAAAATTTACAAAAACGAAATGTATGAAAATAAAAACAACTATTGAATAATCAGAACATGATAGGAAGCTAACCAGAGAGTAAAGAAAAAGAGAGGCCGAGGTCCTGCAAGTATTTATAAATAAAATAATTTACAAAGTAAACATTAGTCATGCAGGAAGAGAATGTTTGGCAAATCATGCTATCAAACGCAGGAGACAGAAAATGAATAGAACATGCATTTTCCACCAGTTTTCACGGCAGAGAATGCAAGCAAGATCTCACCAACAGCAATTAATCGGCAAATTAAAGGAAGACCAAAAGAAGGGAAATGACATGCAACAAAGAAACGGTCCTGCGCAATTTGTTGCAGCTGCAGGCCAACACCTGCCTATCCCCTCGTGACATTATCCCTACGTCTGAAATAATAACGCTACTGAAATAACGAATATTTTGGGTTGACTGTTGCACATCATCCCTAATTCTGGAAGTGCCCTTTAGATTGCAACACAGCACATTTAACAAGCTTATCAAAACATTTTGAGACAGCGAGCAAGAACTGGCACATGTCAGTTTTCAATATTAGAAGCTATTTAAAATAAGGGGCAACTGGACAAGTTAAAAAAATCATGGCTTTATGAACATCAAATCATATTTGAGAAATCTGCTGGATTAAAGGGGAATCGTCGGTTGCAGTGTGTGTTTATTTTCCATAAATATTCACTTTAATGCTACATCAAAGTTGATTGTGGATAATGAAAGACAGAGGAGGGTGGAATACTGAAATGGACAGCAGAATAGTTGGCTAGATGAAAGTGGCAGTAGGTGTGTAGGAGTAAACCTAAAGTTGGCAAGTTGTTTGCCAGAAGGAATTGCAACTGTTTGTAATTTATGTATTGGATGAAGTGGGACATGTTCCCTTTGCCAAATTTACTGAACACTCATGAATAAAAAAGGGGCGTTAAGTCATCAGGGGGCACAAGTAAACTACGAGAATATCTTGACACGTACGAGTAAGAATACAGAAAATAGCGTGCAGTGTAGGGATTTGGTAAGAGGAATAGAAAATAATAATCAAAATGGTGACATGTTGGGCAACTATGAGTTGCAGAAAGACGGCGGTGTCCCAGAGGGTGGATCACTTGATTTTAGTACATATGGCCAGCAAATAATTAAGAACACTAAAACGATGATGTCATTTATCAAATGGGAAACTGGATGTGAGTGTGCAGAGGTTATTTTTTCAGATAAACAAGGTTCATGCAAGATTCCACCTGGACTGTGATGTGTCCGATTGGTCAACTCATTTACACGAGATGTTAGTGCATCAGAAGCTGTTCAGAAAGGATTAAATGACAATTCCCTGGACTGAATAATTGTCTTATGAGGAATGGCTTTACAGCCCTCCTGACGGGACCGATACTTGAATGCTGCATATGTACTTGGATGTTGCATGATAAGGTCCATAAAAAAAAATACTGTAAATCAGATGAAGTTAGGATACAATTTCCCAGTAGTATGAAAGACGTTCTAAGAAAGGAAGAGTTAATGAACCCTGTGGAGCAGCAAGAGGTTGTAACAGATTTTATGAAATTGCATGTCGATTGAAGGACGGGCTTGGTCCAACTTGTCAATAACTACAATAAAATTGCGAAATCACAATGAGGAACGTAGTCAGGTTTATAGCATATTTTATAGGGTAAAGTGCATTGAACCCTGAATTTTCTGGAGCGAAAAAGAATGCTGCCTCAGCTGACGAAGCCCATATCTAATAGTTTCTTTTAAAAAAAACAATTAAACAGATATACTTTAGACATGCAAGATTTATAATAAATGCAGCATTCCCGGCATTGTTGGAAAGGAAAGGAATTTCCATGAAATAATGGTTACTTCCCAGAAAAAAACTAATGCATTACATAGATTAATATTTGACGACAATGATAAAAATGACAGAGCTCTTTAAATTCAGACAGAAGTGGTAATGAAATAACAAGTTGGAACCAGTGAGACTAATTAGCTGGAAGATTATCATTAATATAGGTATTAAATTCATACTTGTAGGAAGTTTGAAATATTAAATGTGTGTGTTTTTCGTGTAAATGCAACTGGCATAGACAGTATCCAATTATCTTTTCACTGTTTACAGTGAGAGAAAACAAATGTGAAAATAAACCTGAAAACCTCTATCGTCTATTTCAGATAAATACATTCTAAGCTCAATTTTCATAATTTCAGCATTCCATGGAATGTCCAAAGACATTAAAGGAATAAAGTGACTGGCTGTGACACCAGAGGAACTGCTCTTTGTTGATAGAGAAGCGACTGGTGGTGATTTAATTTGATGGCCACCAAAAGTCAGGCAAGGGACGTGGTTGAGAAGGAGAGTCCTTTATGGCAACTTCAAACCGGGGATGGGAATTGAACCCACGCTGTTGATATCACATTGTTCTGCAAACCAACGATCCAACTAACTGGAGTAAACCAATCCCCGATGTAAAATGACATCCATACATATGAAATTCAAAATGTTCTTCGTGTTGTTCAAGTAGGAAGGAAAACTATTGATTTTGGAGTGTTTCAAGTGGAAACAAGTTACCGAAGCCAAATGATTGTCTCACTGCAGCCTTTCTCTGTCCTTCCAGAAAGTGCCCTACCTACAATTTAGTTTTTTCTCTTAATGATGAAATACTTCAAACTCCTTTTTTTCATAACCATGTGCATGTATTATGTTCTTTGATATGCAGAATTCATCTGCCCATATTGTGTACCAGACTAATTCTTTGGACAACAGGACGGATCTGCTCATAGAGACTGAATTCAGTCGGACCATGTTCACTAGAGATCAAACAACTAAGGGAAATCTCAAGGATAGTCACAAAATTCTAAGAAGATCACGAGAAATTTCTTCACCAAGAGATGAGTGAACAGATCGGATTCCCTATTAGAGAAAATTGTAGAGGCCGAACCATTGCTGGTTTTCTAGGCAAATTCAAAAATAGATTTTCGGACAAATGGATTAAACAGCTTGGGAGAAACCGGGTACAGAGATTGATTGAACTGTTCCATCATGGATGGACAGACTGACAGTTGGATGGCATGGTGGCTCAGTAGTTAGCACTGTTGCTGCACTATACCCGGGATATGGGTTCACGTTCAGCCTTTGCCAACTGTCTGTGTGGCTTTTGCGAATTCGACCCGTGTCTGCATGGGTTTGCTTTGGGTGTTCCAGTTTAAGATCAGTGGGTTAGATGAATTGGTTTCATTAAATTGCCCATAGAGTTCAGGGGTGTGTAGATCAGGTATACATGAAGAGTATTGGGTGGGTTACTCGTCAGAGTGTCAGTGTTGACTTGGTGGGCCGAATCACCTGCTTACACACTGTAGGACTTCTGTGATACTATATTGATTATATTGAATGCTGGAACAATTTCAGAGGGACTGGTCTTCTGCGACTCCAATTTTCAGAATTTCCATGTTAATGTCATTTGGTTGCCTTCCCAGCTAATCTGTTGTCCTCTAAAATTCACTGCATACTTTCCCTATAGGGAAGTTTGAGTGCAGTTATTTTCTCATATCGTCCAGTTCAGATGTGATTTCGGGTAAATTTCTAGGCAAAAACAGAGTCTGGTAGTTTTGGCCTAGAAGAAGTTTCCGAAGTAGAACAAGTAATCACTGTACTGGCAAACATAGTCCCAATTAATGTATAAGTCAAAATAAATTTACACAGGTTTGTATAATAGAAAACAAAATAATAAGATAGGGGACGTTTTTAACCATTGTAGAGAAACGTGACATGGCATAAAAAATAAATTTTCATGGGCGTAAAATAAATCAATTAAAATAATGAGATTTGTATGGCACCCAATTCCACTTCATTCAGAGACAGAGCTATTTTCTGGAAATCTACCACCACACGAACAAAATTGCAGTGAAAGTCCTATTCCTTTTCAGTTAAAAGTGACGGTGCCTTCTGCCGGGGCAAATATTCTGCGCACCCTCTAGATGCACTAAAATCCTTTTCTATGTTCACACATGAGTCTGAGAATGCTTAAATTGCAGAGGTTGCTGTTTAGTGGCGTGAATGTTCCCTATTGTGGGATTGATATTACGGCAAAGCCAGTTTTTTTTTTGTGATGCCTGTGCTAGACTGGGTGGGCAAGTTCAAAAGACGCATGACACCAGGTTACAGTCAAACTGGTTGCTTTTGAAATCACAAACTTTCTCCTTTCTGTCCCTTTATCAGTGGAAGCCTGATTTCTGAGCTATATTGTTAGTTGTTGTCAATTATGAACCACTTATGTGGGGTTCCTCTATTATCACCTGCACTCATAAATGCCTGTTTGTTACAGGAATTCTTCAATGAGGAAAGAAATAGACATGAGTCCAGATTATGGTAAAATGATGTATTATATTGGGTTCTAAAAAATCTAATTTCATAAACAGCTCGCTACAGGATAAGTCAAATAATATCTTCATGTGAACAAGACAACATGAACATGATGTTCAATAATCGAATAACACTGAAAGAGAAATGCAGAAAATGCGTATCAGAAACAATATCGGAATAGGAAGTGGCCATTCGGCCCTTCGAGCCTGCTTTGACATTCATCACGATCAACTCAACAGCCTAATCATGATATTTCCCCATAAACTTTGATCCCAATTGCACTAAGTGTTATACCTCGCAGCATCTTGAATACTTTCAATGTTTTGGATGGTGATGGAGTATTGCTTTTCAGGCTGTAGCCCTGAGACCAGTGGTGCACCACAAGGACTGGTTTTGGGTGCACTATTTCTCGTCATCTATTTTAAAAATTTGGATATGAATAGAGTTGACACCAAAATTGTAGGGGTAGTGGGCAGCAAAGAGAATTACCTCAGAGTACAACAGGATGTTGATCAGATGGGCGAGTGGGCCGGGTGATGCCAGATTAAGTTTAATTTACATAAATGTAAGTTGCTATATTTTAGAAAGACAAATCAGAGCAGTTCCTATACAATTAATAGCAAAGTCTTAGTGAGTGCGGATCAACAAAGACACCTTACCTTGCAGGTACATAGTTCCTTGAAAGTGGATTCACAGTTAAGTAGGATAATGAAGAATGCGTTTGGGATGCTTGCCTTCATATACCTTGAGTAAAGCAGTTCAGAGACATTGTTGCAGACGTACAGGGCATTGGTTAGGCCGCATTTGAATATTGTGTGCAATTCTTGTCTCCCTCCGATGGGAAGGATGACTTTAAAGAGGTTTATAAAATCACGAAGGGCATAGATAGGGTAAAGGGTCAAGGTCTGTTCCCTGGTGTCCATAAATAGAGGGCATAGGTTTAGGCTGAGTTGGGAAAGGTTTAAAAGAGACCAAAGGGCAACTTTCCTTCATTCAGAGGATGGTGCATGTATGGAATGAGCTACCAGAGGAAGTAGTGGAGGCGGGTACAGTTGCAACATTTAAAACACATCTGCATGAATATAGGAAGATGAGGAGTTGGGAGGATTATGGGCCAAGTGCTGGCAAACGGGAGTAGATTTATTTTGGATAATTGATTTGTGTGAATGTATTGCACCAGAGTGTCTGTTACCGTGCTGTACATCTATATGACTCGATACCTACTTCTTGTGGTAATGAATTCTACAGGCTCACCACACTTTGGTGAAGAGATATCTCCTCATCTCCATCCTAAAAGGCCCACCACGAGTCCTCAGACTGTAATTCGTCTGAACTCCAGCGAAAACAATCCTAACCTAATCAATCTCTCCTCATACGTCAGTCACGTCATTCCCAGAATTTTCCTGGTAAGTCTTGGCTACATTCCCTCGAGAGCAAGAGATCGTTCTTCAGAAATGGAGACCAAACTGCCCACAATAGCTAGGTGTGGCCTCAACAAGGCCCTGTAACGGCAAGAACATATCCTTGCTCGAACGCTGTCGCAATGAAGGCCAATGAAAGTCTGGGTATAATTCTATCCTCGATATGTGAAAATGATTTATCTTCAGCAGAACGTTTAAAACGTGGTACGTAATTACAGAAATCCATTGCCTTTCTTTTTGCGACTGTGGGGATATCGTGAAATTATTCCCCAGCGTGGTCTCTCCCAGATCATTCAATACCCGTTGGTGCAGAAGGTCTAACGTGTTTAGGTGCGAATATGGGAGACGATAAAAGCTTGTCTAAGAAAAAAAAGATTAATGATAATCTATTACTGTCCGGTCTCTTGCGAAGAATTAGTTAATTCAAAAGCTGGCACTAGTACAAGGAATGTTCACGGAGATCACCTGTTCTTCAAATAATGTGAGCAGGCCAGATCATCAGTAAAATATTGGTTCGTTGATCTTTACAACCGATTGTGTACGAATCGAATTGAAATGGCTGAATCCTGGATCCAGATAACCTACATGTCTGCAAAATTTGATACAGCCATATTGAAGCAAGACTGAAAGTTTATAATTAAATGTTGTCTAATCATTCGTTTCTTTTCCAATGGGGACGTGGAAGCACAATTATGCAAGCAACTCTTGGGTCCGACCAATTAAATGAACAGAATGCTCTCACATTTGATTTAATTTCGAATCAACCTCACTGGCTTGAGGCTTGTTGACAATAATGACAACGCCGATAATATATGGGACAGAAAATAATTCTGGAAACACAAAAGAGATATAAGAAAGGCACAAGTACAATAACCATGGTGAACTTCAATATTCTGGCAGAATGGGAAAATCAGGTTGGTACCGAATCCCAACAAAAGGAATTAATAAAATGCGCATGAGGTTTTTTTTTGGTGCAGAATGTGGTGGAGCTCACCAGGGAACATGCAATCCTGGATTTGGTGAGATTCATTGGGACAGTCTTGGTTGGGAAGTCAAATAAATGAACTACTCGGCGGCAATAAATATGATGGGTTATGAACGTCTGTGACGGGTTGTGGGGATGTGTGTGGGTATGAGGATAAATGGGTTTAAGTCTGTAAGAGGGTGTGTGTGGAAGAATATGTGTGAGTGTATTGAAGAGAGTCTGAGTGTGTCTGTGCGTGTTTGTGCGTGTTTGTCTGTCTGTGCATGTGTCCGTCTGTCTGTCTGTGTGTATATTGCAATAGGGACATCTGTAGTGTGACATGAACCTAAGGTCCCGGTTGAGGCCATCCCCATGGGTACCCAATTTGGCTATCAAGTTCTGCTGTTCCACTTTTTGTTGTTGCCTGTCTAGAACTGCGATTTGGAGGATGGTCACCCGAAAGTCCGAGGTCGAATGTTCCGGACCACTGAAGTGTTCACTGACTGAGAGGGATCACTCCTGTCTGTTGATTGCTGCGCAGGGCCCCTTCATCGGTGGCCGTGGCCTCTGCTTGGTCTCGCCAATGAACCATGCCTCAGAGCATCCTTGCCTGCAGAGTATGAGAAAGACAACGTTGGCTCAGTCGCATGAGTACCTGACACTCATATACCCCACCTCCACCTCGCCCACAGACACAGACAAGCACACATAAACATATAAGTTTGCGGGGTGAATTTGTACTTGCAGAATTTCATTTTACTTTTCTCAAAACTGCATGTATCCATATAAGATTCTGTAAATCCGGTTTTTTCTTTAAGCTAAGAATTAGTCTGATCATTGTGACACAGTCAGCCTCACAAGCAGCTAACATTTTAAAACGTTATCTGGGCCTACATGACACAAATTGTTAAAGTGTACTTGGGAATGTAACTTTTAAAAAGGGTTTTGCGATTTACATATGAAACAACTGAAACCAACATTGTCATTCTAAAAGATGAGAGAGTTAACCAGCAATCCAGTTCTTTTCCAAAATATAAATTCAGTTATAGCACACTGTAAACTTTTGGTATAAATTCTTTGCCTTTCGATCGTATTCTCCACTATCACCTGATGAAGGAGCAGCACTCTGAAAGTTAGTGCTTCCAAATAAACCTGTTGGACTTTAACCTGGTGTTTTGTGATTTTTAACTTAGAAGGATAAGGGTGGAGTCTCATTGAATCTTACCGAAAACTGAGAGACATGTATAGAGTGCATGTGCAGAAGCTAATTTCATTCGTAGAACAGGCTTCGGCCCGAGGCACAGCCTCAGAGTGAAGGGACAATCCTTTAGAATTAAGATGGAGAGGAATTTCTTCAGCAAGAGAGTGGAACTCCTCAACACATAAGTCTGTGGAGTCTAAAACTTTGAGGGTATATAAGACGGATTGAGGGTCATGATTAAGAAGGAGAGAAAGGAAAACACTGGGGTTGAGAGACATGTCAGCCAAGGTCGAACGATGGAGCAGATCGAGTATCCTGAATGAACTTATAGATGCCCCAAATCATAAGTTCTTACGTTTCAATATAGACACATTTTGCAGAGTATTTTACAGTATTGAGAATACAGTCAGTTGGGAGTTCATAATTCTGCTCTAATTTTCCTCTATCGTCTGTTAAAACTCATTTGTACACTTACAAGGCACAAACATAACCCTAATGTTAAGTTAGTCCACTAAAAACTTTAAGCAGAAATGTCACACTTTCGTCAGAACACCCATAAATCCGTCTCTATTCAGAATCCGCAGCATCTCGGTGTTCTTGAAACAATCCTCACCAGATTGTATTAATGGTTCCATATTAATGCTTAGAATTCCTAATAATGCCAGAGTGGAACAATTTTGAATGCAGTAGCAATTATGGATGATGCTGGAAGAATATTAAAGATGGAGTATGTAAACAAATGTTTCAGGAAATAATATTTACAATTAGTTGTCAAGACTAAAACAATGTATCTACTATATATATTTCACTGCAGTGCCTACAAGAATACTCACTGTTTGTGAAGCTCTGAAACTGGTACGAGACAGGGAAACACTTATAAAAATGTAGGTTCTGTTGTAGATTCAACGACCCTCATTACTTCAAATACACGACTTGGTATATTTTATGCGAGACCGCAATTCAACAAACCGAACAACTTCACCAAATGCATGAACACAGTTTCAAATGTTTAACTTTTCTAAACATAAATACCAACTGCAGTTCAGCTAATTAATGGTTGCAGTGTTCGCCGCAGCATACAGTCGGGTTCGCCCCGATGCCACAAATGGCCCAATGCTTCTGTGTCATAAGGGAACTAAAAGAAGGAACTAGCTCGTTTCTTATCTCTTATTGCCTTTACATTCCTGCTCCCGTATAATCAATAACTAATGTTCCTTACATCAGTTACTGTCCAGAACAAGCTTTTCAATGTATATCAACTGAGAACTTGCCACAAAACAAAACCTAACTGGGAGAATGTTTGTGACGATCTGGAACTGGCTATGTAACTTCTTTTAGTTCGAGTAATAAGAGTTTCTTTTATAATTTATAATGAAACTCTACATTTATAAAAGAGCGAGAGTGGTTCGTCCTGTTTTAGTTACAGTTCCAAATTACCCCTGGGAAAATAATGGGATGACATCTTCGAGAATCACTTCATAATATCAGGAGAAGCTCCCACTTTTCTGTCAGAAAGTTACATTGCAGCTTCTTGAATTCGAGAGAGAACACGATATTATTTTGGAAGTTTGGAAGGAAACTTGTAGCTTATTGTCACTCCAAGCGCATCATGTCCATTTCTGTCAAAATAAATATGTGCATTGAAAATTGGAGTCCTGCTAGTTTCTCTTTAGTTAATTTGTGGGATATGTATATTGCCGTTGAGCTAGCACTTACTGCCCATTCATTCTTGCCCTTGAGAAGGTGGTCAGGTTTTTCTTAAAGTTCTGCTACAGCAGAGGCCCCAGAAATCAAAGATGTCAGTCTTCAGTTTCGATTCATTCCTGGTCATATCATCAAATGTTTGGGAGGCCCAGATAATTCAGTGAGGACTTAAAATGTTCCTGCAAATGTGCTCAATTCTTGTTTTGCATAAACTGTTGTCCCACACGAGCTTCGTTGTTCTGGTAAAGCTACAACAATGCCATCAAACCAACAATGATGAAAATTGCGTTGCCATTTCTTTTTCCACTTTGACCAATTATTACACAATCAGTATATCTCGAACACTTGCAAAGTGACGGTACGGCTCTTCAATAGTGTTAAAAAAGAACCAATTGCTTTGCAGTAAGTATGACTTCAGTGAAGGTTGCTTAGATACTGACATCAATGCAGTCTTCGTTCAAATATGGACAAATGAGCTGAATTCCAGAGGTTAAGCAGAAGATCTTTCATATCAAGGCCACATTTAATCTCGTGTGGAATGAAGAAACCCTCGGAAAACTGAAATCAATGGGAATCAAAACTCTTCACTGCTTCGATTCGAACCAAGTAAAACGGAGAATGGCAGTAGCTATTGGAAGTCAGATAGTTTAGCTCCAGACATCTCTGTAGTAATTACTCAATCATGCATTCAACCATCTTCAGCTGCTTCATTAATCATCTTCAGAGCAGAAGTGTGATATTTGCTGAAGAAGACACAATATTGAGCACAATTCACAACTCCACAGAAACTGAAGGAATATCTGGCCAAATGCAACACGACCTGGAAAATGCCCAGGGTTAGGCTCAAAAATGACAAATATTAGCTCCTCACATGGTCAGCCAATATCCATCTGCAACAAAAAAGGATCTTGCCATGACGAAGGTGACGAAGGAGGTTGATGAGGGGAAAGCGGTAGATGTGGTATATATGGATTTTAGTAAGGCGTTTGATAAGGTTCCCCATGGTAGGCTACTGCAGAAAATACGGAGATATGGCATTGAGGGTGAGTTGGAGGTTTGGATTAGAAATTGGCTGGATGGAAGAAGACAGAGGGTAGTAGTTGATGGCAAAGTTTCTTCATGGAGTGCCGTCACTAGCGGTGTTCCACAAGGATCTGTTTTGGGACCATTGCTGTTTGTCATTTTTATAAATGACCTGGAAGAGGGGTTAGAAGGTTGGGTGAGCAAGTTTGCGGATGATACGAAAGTCGGAGGAGTTGTTGACAGTGAGGAAGCATGTGGCAGGTTACAGCAGGATATAGAGAAGCTGCAGAGCTGGGCAGAAAGGTGGCAGATGGAATTCAATGTAGCTAAGTGCGAGGTGATTCACTTTGGGAAGAATAACAAAAAGATGGGGTACTGGGCTAATGGTCGGATACTTGGTAGTGTGGATGAGCAGAGGGATCTTGGTGTCCATGTACACAGATCTCTGAAAGTTGCCACCCAGGTAAATAGTGCGGTGAGGAAGGCATATGGCGTACTGGCTTTTATTGGTAGAGGAATTGAGTTCCGGAGTCCTGAGGTCATGATGCAGTTGTATAAGACTCTGGTACGGCCGCATCTGGAATATTGTGTGCAGTTTTGGTCGCCATACTATAGGAAGGATGTGGAGGCATTGGAACGGGTGCAGAGGAGGTTTACCAGGATGTTGCCTGGTATGGAAGGAAAATCGTATGAGGAAAGACTGAGGCACTTGGGGCTGTTTTCACTAGAGAAAAGAAGGTTTAGGGGTGACTTGATTGAGGTGTACAAGATGATTAGGGGGTTAGATAGGGTCGACAGTATGAACCTTTTCCCGCGTATTGAGTCGGGTATTACAAGGGGGCATAGCTTTAAATTAAGGGGGGGTAGATATAGGACTGATGTTAGGGGTAGGTTCTTCACTCAGCGAGTTGTTAGTTCATGGAATGCCCTGCCAGTAACAGTGGTGGACTCTCCCTCTTTATGGGCATTTAAGAGGGCATTGGATAGGTATATGGAGGATAGTGGGTTAGTGTAGTTTAGGTGGGCTTGGATCGGCGCAACATCGAGGGCCCAAGGGCCTGTACTGCGCTGTATTCTTCTATGTTCTATGTTCTATGTTCTATGACCACTTGATTGCATTACAATCACTGAATTCCCCCGTTACCAGCAATCCTGGGAGTTATATACAACCAGAAACAGAAGTAGATGAGCCACATAGTTTCATATTTGAGGTACAGTTGAAATGAGGTTGCGAGCTAAGAGCCTGAGAGCATGCGATTGTTATTGCAGTATCACTGAGATTTTCCTTTTTTTATAGCGACTAACAACACTCAACTGTGATGCTATCTTCTGTTTTTATTTTTGCCCTGTATTCTTGGACATGATGTATCTGGGAAGGATTCTGTGTTGCTGGAAGTTGACAACATTTAAGTTGCACTGGAAGCGCTTGGAAAGATATTGAGCATTTATCTTTGTAACTACTGTGCGGACATTGGTGGGAACATTAGCTGTTGCGGTGTCCAGTACTTCCAAATATTTATTGAAGCCACGAAGTTGTTTTATATTCTGTCCCTCGGACTGAGTTCATTTTAAATCAATTGCTATCTGGTTGATAATTATTTGTTGCAGATAGAATTGAGAAGTCAGGTTGCACCAGACATCACTATTTCAGATTGTATCTCAGTGTCTCAGTCAGACTTTGCTCTCAAAGCAATTAGTCGTTGACATCAAGTAAATTAAGAGATGCATTGGAAATCTCCTTGATAGACATCTCAATTCTGCTATGCCTTCCTGTAAAACAGACATTTAACACAAAGCAAATCAGTGATGTGTTTTGGAGTTTAACCAAAATCAAGATCATTCAGTAATTGTATAAGTGTACACAATTATGACAATGAAAATTAATCTTGACAAATTCTTAAAAGTATTAGAAATAAATGGCAGAGAACAACATTCAATTTAAATATCAAATATTAATCAGCGCAATAACTTGCACTATGCCGATACATGCTACAATTTATCGAAACTTTACAGCTGTCTGATCCGAGCTGATAGTGCAGAAACTGATCAGTATCCTGCAGTCTCAGAGCTTGACGATGTTTTACAAATTCAGGTTTCTGTGATAAAATACAGATTCTCAATAGTTGTCTGTCTTTAAAGATGTAAACATTATCGGCAGATTAACAGCTGTTCCTCACTATTGAGCAAATAGTGATAAGTCAGCTGCACTGATGGAAGTACGCATCTGCATCAATCAATCGTATTTTTGAGGCGTCTACAATTATTGAACGTAATTTCGTAAAAATCCAAGAAGTAGCAAGTATTGAAAATTAGGAGTGAGCCTGTCAGCGTAAAGTAGGTTCCACACTCTTTTTAGATTAGATTAGATTAGATTAGATTAGATTACAGTGTAGAAACAGGCCCTTCGGCCCAACAAGTCCACACCGACCCGCCGAAGCGAAACCCACCCATACCCCTACATTTACCCCTTACCTAACACTACGGGCAATTTAGTATGGCCAATTCACCTAACCCTGCACATCTTTGTGATGTGGGAGGAAACCGGAGCACCCGGAGGAAACCCACGCAGACACGGGGAGAACGTGCAAACTCCACACAGTCAGTCGCCTGAGGCGGGAATTGAACCCGGGTCTCTGGCGCTGTGAGGCAGCAGTGCTAACCACTGTGCCACCGTGCCACCGTGCCGCCCACTCTTGATTAAAATACCTGTCTCTGCTAAAGACTGTGCTCAACCATGTAAAATTGGAACTGGCATACTAAGATAAACACTGAACAGGAAATGATGAAAGGTGCAAATATTCGATATCAAGACTGATATCTCCACGAAGATGCAGATGGTCCGAAATGGCTGATCAGACGAACACCTGCATATAACATGAAGGAGGTTTTCTTTTCCTGGAATGTTATGCATCAAATTAACGATGTTAGGGGATTTTCTTCGAACGGGTTAAAGAATATGAAACCAAGAATTTCATAGGGATAAAAATAAAAATATCCAGAAAAGGTCAAAAGAATATTAATCACGTGCACAAAACATTTGATGTGGTTCCAGGAGGCATGAAGTAAAATCGACCACGAGCTTTTGTTAATTCAGTTAAAACACTGACTAAGTCAGGGCAGATTGAAAATGGTCTGGGAAAATGAGAAATTACTCACTATTATGGAAAGCAACGATCTGCTTCATATTTGCCAAATTATGAAAGGTTGGAAAATGAAGAGGAACAAAAGGCTTTGGGGACCCTTCCCAATTATGCACTGAAGGCTAACACCTGCTTGCAGCAAGCTATTAGAAAGGTTGATAAAATTTTAGCTTTCATCACAAGAGGATTTAATTGCAGGAGTCGTGAAGTGTTGTTTCATTTGTAACGCAGCTTTGTTAGACCTCATCTGGAGAATTGTGTGAATTTTTGAATCCTTATTGCTGGGGCGATATTATTGCTGTTGAAGGAGAACAACGAAGGATAAGTCACACTTTTTCCCAAGATGGAGCAGCTGGACTTTTATTGTGCTGTAGGCCTCGATTACTCTATTTCAACATAGGTCGGTTTCTCACAGACACTGAAATAGACTGGTCATATAAATGCATGTTTTCATACAGTCCCCACAGTGTGGAAACAGGCCATTTGGCTCAACAAGTCCACACCGACATTCAAGCAGTAACCCACCCAGACCCATTCCCCTACCCTATTACTCTACATTTACCTGACTAATGCACCTAACCTATGCATCCATTAACACGATGGGCAATTAGCATTCACCGAACCTGGAAGGCAACCCACGCAAGCACGGGGAGAATATGCAAACTCCACACAGACAGTCCCCCGAAGCTGGAAACATATCCAGGTTCCTGGAGCTGTGAGCTGAAAATGTGTTGCTGGAAAAGTGCAGCAGGTCAGGCAGCATCCAAGGAGCAGGAGAATGGACGTCCAGAAGAAGGGCTCATGCCCGAAACGTCGATTCTCCTGCTCCTTGGATTCTGCCTGACCTGCTGCGCTTTTCCAGCAACACATTTTCAGCTCTGATCTCCAGCATCTGCAGTGTCACTTTCTCCTGGAGCTGTGAGGCAGCAGTGCTAACCACTGAGCTACAGTTCATGCGATTTGGGTAAATTTATAATGAGGTGATAAAATGAGAGCATGTTATTGTTAATCACACTAAACTTGCATGTGTCTTTCATTATTGTAATGTCTACCAACAGTCAAGTGAGGTGTAATTTCTGCTTTGCATTTGCCCATCATTCCATGACAGGATAAACGTGGGCAGTTTTCTACGTTGCTTGATGATGACAGCATTTTTGTTACACTGGGAGAGTTTATACAGTGATGTTGCTGGTTTGGAGCATGCATCTTCGATTCCACTGCCTGGACATTGGCGGCAACAATACCGTTTGTGGTGTTCAGTGTGTTCAGCCATTTCTTGGTATCTCAAAATCATTCAATCGGGATACCCATCTTTTATCAATATGCAGTGTTGTTATGTGCCATCTGATGCAACCTGTCTTTTGCTTGCTAATTCTGACAGCTGGGCATTTTAATTTCTATTTAAAAAGGCATCTTGTTGGAGGCGCCCTAATATCACAACAATGAATCTCCAGATCAATTTATCACTGTTGTTTGAAACAAGCAATTGGTTCAACCATATTTTTTTCATTTACGAGCGTCCTTGATGGTCATTTCAGTTTTCCTTTCCCACTCGGTTTATACAAGAAAATCAAGCCCTGACACTTTATCACAAATCAATGTAGTTGTTACTGCCATTACATTTCCATTTTGTTCAAAAAAAGATTCAATAATGTCATGTCAATAAGGTCTCGTTTTCGAATTTAAATAAGTCTACAAGCACATTCCATGCATAAATGCATATTTCATCACTCAACCAAAGGTGGAATTTATTTCAGTTAAAGACAAAGAAAATTGGAAACGCATACCATTGAATCCACAGAAAGGTTTTCATGGATTGCATTCTGAGGTTTCGACCCACTGAAGAAGGGAAATTGAAACCACATTCTAAAGGCGAAAACATGTTTTTCTGAATTGTCCATTTTTTTTAAGCGACGTCAGAATGACTTGATAAGTGTGACGTTGTGGATTAATTACGTATGGACTTGCAGAAAGCTTTTGAAAAGTGCCGCATAACGAACTTGAGACGAATATTATAGGTTATCGTCTAAATAGATGGAATGTTGCTTCACTTTAACTTTGATTACAAACAGAAACTGATTCCAGAATCCTTGTCATCGGGTACATTCTTCATGCGTTTAAACTGTATAGTCATGTAAGAATTTTATAAGTTTTTCTGAGATTTCCTGTCATGCTTTTAAACTCAGATGAATATAATCCTAACCAACGCAATCCTTCTTTATAGATAAGTCCTACAATCAAGTTGGTAAACCTTCACTGCTCTCACTGTAATGCAAGAACAGACTTCCTCCAATGAAAAGATGAAAACTAGACATAATATACCAGGTGAGGTCTTAACAGTGCTTCTTTTGACTGCAGCAAGACATTCTTGGTCCTTTAACCAATGTTTTACGCGGTATGTCCAGTTCCCTTTCTCGTCATTGGCAACATTCAGGATGGTAAAATCGAAGAGTCATTATCAGTAATGTCAATGGGGCAATGATGGGATTGTCTCTAAAGGGGCCGGTTATTGCCTGGCACTTGTGTGGCATTTATGTTAGTTGCCACTATTAACGTCAAGCCTGGATATTATCCAGGTCTTGTTGTGCTTACACATATACAGCTTCAGTTCTGAGGAATCACTAGTGGCGCTGAACATTGCTAAATCACTAGCAAGCATTCCTACATCTGACTGTATAATGATGGAAATGTCATTGATGAAGAAGCTGAAGATGATTGGGCCATGGACAGTAACCTGACGAATTGTAGCGAAGGTATGCTGGAGCTGCGAAGACTGACCAGTGAAAATGTAGCACATTCAGATACCACCGAATCAACCTGCTGGAGAATTGATTCTAATTCCTTAGAAATCCAATGCGCTTTTTCCTACAGCTGCTCTTCGATGACGTTTTCAATCAACCAATCCTACAGTTCTTACACCCACCGATACGTGGCAGGGAGAAAACCTAGAAATACTGCCTTTGAGATACTGACTTTCATTTTGCTTCTTAACTGATTGAAATCTATATTCAGGACTTCCTTCTTCTTTCGGTCTATGTTCTTGGCAGAAATGCGGACACCTGACAGAGGTATCATCCTGAGATGGAATTCTGCAGCCACATTATAATATGATTCCCTTCAAGGAGGCAACCATTCTATAGTTAATGAATCATATTTCTGGCCTCTGACCTGTTTTTGTGGCCACTGTACTTAAATGGCTAGCGAGGTTCAGGTTCTGGTCAATGGTGAAAATCAGGTTGTGGATATTGGGTGATCCTGTAACGTTAATATCACTGAATGTCTCAGGGTAATTTTATTGGTGATAATCAATGCCTGATATTAGAGTGGCAGGAACTTTCGCTAACAATTGTCAGCCCAAAACGTGATATGGATCCAGATCTTGGTACATTTCGACATGGACTGCTTCAGTATTTGAAGAGTCATGAATCGTGCTGAACGTTGTCTAATCATCAGTGAACACCCCTGCTCCTGACCTTATGATATCGGGGAGGTCATTGATGAAACGTTTGAAGTCTGTTCAGCCGAGATCATCCCCATGAAGAAATTCAGCGGAGATTACCTGGCGCTGAGATTACTGATCTCCAACCACTCAAAATATTTTCCATTTGCTTGGAATGGCGCAAACCAACATGTATTTTTCACCTGGTTCTCACTGACTCCATTTTTGGTCGAGATCTTTGACTCCCCATTTGGCCAATTGCGACCTTGATGTAAAGAACAATCACTCTCACATTACCTGGAATCCAGCTGAAAAGATTACGACATGCATTATTTTTAAGTAAGGCTGGTGAATGACTAACTTCTCAATTCATCTTTCCATAAGTAAGTCATTATGTAAATTGGGGGCAAAATCTGTCTCACTTGAAAAGTTTTGATAACTCCAAATTAATTCACATATTTGGTCATCTTCCTTTTGAGCTGTGGAAGGAGGCCTTCTAAAGCTATAAAAGGAAATAATCAAGTAATGGCTGGGAAACCGTGAACAGCGTTTGTCCCCTTATCGACAGAAAGGCGTTTTGCCATTGGAGAGAGCCCTGAGAAGCTTCATTCGGCTGATCTCGGATATGAAGTGTTGTTTAATAAATATAATGAAAAGATTGGGCCTGTCCTTATTGCAGATGAGAAGAATGAGAGACAATCTTATCAAACCAATTGTAATCCGCAGGAGATTTGAAGAGTTTGTTTTCCTTTGATCGCCTATTTAACGTGGATATGGAGAGGTATTTGTTCTGTCAGAAGATTGTGAATCTGGGGAATTTCTAATCATAGAGGGCAGTCGATGCTGGGTTATTTAAAATATTCAAGGCAGTGACGGATAGATTTTTGCTCAGAAAAGGAATCGATTGGTGAAAGGAAATGTCAGGAAATTGAAGTCCAGGTTTAACAGATCAGCCATGATTTCATTGAATAGCAAAACAGCGTAGATAGGCTGAATGGCCTAACTCTGCTCCAGGTTTTACATTGTAAACGTGAAGGAGGTGAACAGTGGAGAGCAGATGTCAAGCTCTGCAACGTAACGATATCATAGTTGACATATTTGAAAACTTATGTGTGGTCATCGAGAGCAAACTCAAGAAAACATACAAATATTGCCCTGCGACATGAAGAACAGCTTTTTTTGTGTTTTCTTTGCGAATATTTTGCAAATGAATTTCAAAGAATATGAATCTCGTGGTTTCATAAGCAAATCTGTGAAGGGACAGGAACTTCAATTTCTCTAAGTAAAACATGCAAGACCTTTGGCCTGGTTAAAAGGGAAACTGAGAAAAATGTACCATGAAGACATGGTCATTCTTCACAAATCACTGAATCAATCTGAGATCTGTGTTGTGTCAGTGCTCAGCCTTTGCCATTATAAAGCCTGCGATTGATAGAGTCACTTTTGTTAAAATTGCCACAGTTATGAAAGACTCTAAATATTCAAAAAAGGTAGAAAATACATAACTACATTGTACAATACCACTGTTAGAATTATGGAATCATAGAGATGTATAGCACTGGAAGAGACCCTTCAGCCCAACTTGCCCGTCCTGACCAGATATCCTAGGTGAATCTCGTGCTCGTTGCCAACATTATGCCCCTATCCCTCTAAACGCTTCCTATTCATATGCCCATCCAGATGCCCTTTAAATGTTGCAATTGTGCAAGTCTCCATCACTTCCTCTGGAGCACATTCTACATATGCACCACCCTTTGAGTGAACCTGTTCCCCATTTGTTCCTTTCAAATCTTTCCCTTCTGACCTTAAACGTATGCCCTCTACGTTTGGACACCCCAAACCTGGTAAAATACCTTGTCTATTCACCCTACCCATGCGCTTCTCGATTTTATAAACCTCTATATTATCAGCCCTAAGCCTCTAATGTTCCAAGGGAAATAACCCCAGCTTATTCAGACTCTGCCGATAGCTCAAGCCCTCCAATCATTGCAAAATCCTTGTAAATCTTTGGTGAACACTTTCAGGTTTCACAAGATTCTCCCTACAGCATGGAGACCGGAATTGTGGATAGTCCTCCAGAACTCGATTAGTCAATGTTGTGTACATCCACAACAAGACCTGTCAACTCAATACTCAATTGAATGACCAATAAAGGGAAGCATAGCAAACACCTTCTTCAATATCCTATCTACCTGCAACTTCACTTTCTATTATCTTATTTCGGTAGTTTCAGAGACTATTTAATTGACAGATTCAAAATTATAGGTTGGTTATGGGAAAAATGCATTTTCTCTGTCAATGCTATCAAGAGCTAAGCATGAATTTAAGGTAATTGCTTTAAAACAAGAGACAAAACGAAAATCATTAGCTCTGGTTTGAGACAGCATGTTGTTTTGGCATGAGTGATATTTGTCGAAAAGTATTGGCAACAGATACTCCGATGACCTTGAAAAAGCAAGAGAATGTATTGTTTGCAAAACAAATAATCAGTGTGAAAGTGATTTAAAGTGCTACAAACTCGATGTCTCTTTCAAGGTAGACAGCACGCATGTACAACTGACAGATTAGTCTATCGATGTGTTGTATGGTGCTATGATTCTGTTCAACTGTCAATAGAGTGATTCGTATGGATTATTATTCATCCTCTCATGTCACTGATACGGGTGCAGCAACGCTAACTTTAAAAGGGAGAATGTTTTCTTAATCAATATGTAGATGGACGTACAGAGAAGTGGCATAAGTCGACTACTTCTTGGGAAATAAATCAGGCATGTTACTGATATGTTATTGGATGAGTACTCTTGGACCAGTGACTATAATTCTATTCTCCTAAAATAGCAATGGAAAATGATAGAACGAATATACAAGTTTAATTCTAAATCAAGGCAAGGCCAATTTTGATGTTATTACACAGAAACTTTCAACAGTTGATTGGGTGGGGCTCCTCGCAAGCAAAAGGACGTCTGGCAAATTGGAAGCTTTCAAAAGTGACATAACAAGAGTTCAGAGACAACATGCTCCTGTGAGAGAGTGAAGGGCACAGCTGACAGGAGTAGCGAACGCTGACTGAAGAGAGATGTAGACGCTCTGGTCAAGAAAAAAGCAAGAGGCATATTTCAAGTAAGAACATCTGAGATCAGTGAATCCTTTGAGTGTAGACGATTGTTGGGGCATACTTAAGAGGAAAATGAGCACAGCCTAAAGATGACAGGAGATAGTTTTGGCACTTCAGATTAAGGAGAATCCAAAGAGATTTTACACGTATATTAAGGGCGAAAGAGTAACTGGAGAGAGAATAGGGTCTCTTAAAGAAAGGGTCAAATGTATGTGTGAAATGTATTGTGTGAGATCCCAAACGAATATTTTGTGTCAGAACGCAGGAAGACATGGAAGCGAGCAACTCAGCGAAATTAATACTGATCTCTTGAGAAGAGTCCACATCACTGACGAGGAGATACTGAAGGCCTTAACATGGATAAATGTAGACGAACCCCCGGGACATGCTTAGGTGTATACCAGTATATTGTGGGAGACTAGGAATGAAATTGCGGTGTCTGGCAGGCATATCTTTGATATGGACAACCACGGCAGAACTGCTAAAAGACTGAATGGTCCAAGTATTATGCTATTATTTAAGAAAGACTGTAAGGATAAGACAAGGAAGTATACAACAGTAAGCCTGACGTCAGTGGTGGACATGTTGTTCGAAGGGATTCTGAGAGTAAAGATGCACATGCATTGGGAAAGGCAAGGATTCATGAGGGACACTCAGCATGAGATTGCACGTGGGAAATCGTGTTTCACTAATTTGACTGAAATGTTTGGAGGGGTGACCAAGACGGTAGATGAAGGTAGACTGACAAACATTGTGCGCATGGACATTGGCAAGGCCTTTAACATGTTTGCGCATGGCAGACTAGGTAATACCATGAGAAAAAAATGGGATGTAGGGAGAGATAGCAAATTAGAAAAATTGGCTTTTGGCAAGGAGACAGAGGGTGGTAATCGAGGTTGTAGTTCAGACTGGGGGCTATGACCAGTAGTTGTGCCTCAAGAAGACATATCTGTAACATGGACAACCATGGGTGAACTACTAAATGACAGATGGGTCCACGTATTATGCGTGATTTAAGAAAGTCTTTAAGGAAAAACCAGGGAACCATATAACAGTAATCCTGACGTCAGTGGTGGACATGTTGTTCCAGTGGATTCTGACAGAAAAGAGCCACATGCATTTGGAAAGGCAAGGATTGATGAGAGACACTCAGCATGACATGGCACGTGGGAAATCGTGTCTCACTAATTTGATTAAGATCTTTGGAGGGGTGACAAAGACGGGTTGTTTCACGTCATTTAAGTGAACGCTTTAGTTGAGAAAATCGGACGCATCCTTCGTGAGTTGGTGAAAAACTCCAAAATTGGCAATATAATGCACAGTCAAGAAGGTGCCCGACGAGGAGAACAGGACCAATGAGACGAGGAATGCCAGATGGAGTTTAATTACTTAAATGTGAAGAGTTGCCTTTTCTTAATCCAAAGCTGAGCAGGAATTATTGGAAGGACCAGGGGCATGTTGACAAATAGAGTCACCGAAGGACACATACATATCTCCTTGAAAGTTGTATCACAGGTAGACTGGTTGGTGTAGAAGGCCCCACTTGCCTTCATCTGTCAGAGCACTGATTACAGGAGATTAGGATGTCATGTTACGGATGCATACATAATTGGTGAGACCACATTTGGAGTACTGAGTACAATTCTGGTCGTCTGACAGGAAAGATGTCATTAAAATGGTAGGAGTACAAAAAAGATTTTTTAGGATGTTCCCGAGGCAGGAAGGTTTTAGTTATGAGGAGAGGGAATTACGTTCGGACTGCTATTATCTGGATCGTATGAGGCTGAAGGGTGACCTTATAAAAGTTTATAAAGTCATGGTCAAACGTCACATGATGCCCAGTCATAGTTGAACAGGTCTATTTATAATCACAAGCTTTAAGAGCACTGTCTCTTCATCACTTCACGTGATGAAAGGGCAGCGCTTTGAAAGCTTGTGATTTCAAATATCCCCGTTGGGCTGCAAATTGGTGTTGTGTGACTTTTGAACTTGTCCACCACAGTCCAATACTGGCACCTCCACATCATAAAATCATGAGTGACATTTAAAACCTGAATAGCCAAGGTCTTTCCCCACTGTACGGCAGTCCAAAACAAGAGAGCAGAAGTTTAGAATGAGAGGAAAAAGATCTGAAAGTGATCTGAGGGGCAACGTTTCCACACAGAGGGTGATGCATAGATCGAATGAGTTGTCAGAGGAAGTGGTAAATGTAGGTATATTTCCAACATCTAAACGGAATTTGGACAGATGCATAGATACTGGGCTGAAAATGTGTTGCTGGAAAAGCGCAGCAGGCCAGGCAGCATCCAAGAAACAGGAGAATCGACGTTTCGGGCATGAGCCCTTCTTCAGGAAGGGCTCATGCCCGAAACGTCGATTCTCCTTCTCCTTGGATGCTGCCTGACCTGCTGCGCTTTTCCAGCAACACATTTTCAGCTCTGATCTCCAGCATCTGCAGTCCTCAATTTCTCCCAGATGCATAGATAGGAAAGGTTTCAAAGGGATATGGACCAAACGCCGGAAAATGGGGCTAGCTCAGTTCAGGAAGCCTTGTTAGCATGTAATAATTGGGCTGAAGGGTTCGTTTCCATGTTACATGACTCTATGACTGCATGTCTCTAAATGATTGCTGTCCTCTGTGTTTTTGACAGGACAAAATAAATCTTGTATTAGTAAAGCGACAGAGTTAGGTTTAGAGTTATGATACCACAATAAGCATTACTGCAAATGGTCCATTCCAACTCATATTGCGAGGTTCCAGCCCTTGCAAAATGTCAAATGTCGTTGGAAAATCAGATCCCGGTCATTACCGAGTCAACAACAAATGTTCGTTGTTAACTATTCGCTGTACAAATGTTCTTTGCATTGCCTGTGACCACGCTTCCAGTTGATGTCACTGGCGTTTTAGTGTTTGCTGCACGCCCCTTCCACGATGCTAAGTAAGCGGCTCACATTTAGAATTCTCCATCCCATCTGGAAGCTCCCTCAAAACATTCAACTTGGAACGCTATGGTCAGAATTTCCATAAACCTCACCTTATATCCCTTGTCCCCAAATAGCATACATCCTGTCTTGGTTGTGTATTTCAAATGTCTTTCCTTTCAGTTCTCTTTTTTTTCTTCGTTCAGACCACCAGATTCTCGATTGCATTTTCCCTGACTGTAAACGCAAACTTACCACGGGAATTGAACCCACGCTGTTCCCTCTGCATCAGAAACCAAGCATTTAACCAACCGGGGCACAAAACCCCTGCTTTACTGTAACGTTCTTGTGTCCTTTCTCCTGTTGCACTTATACGGGTTTACAAATGACCTCTACAATTGAGAATGACGGGGGCAGGAGATGTATGGGAACAGACCTATATTCAAGTTATTTCCAAGCTCCTCATCGTCTTGACTTGGAGTTATATCGCTTCTCCTGCAGTGTTGTTCATTCCTGAAGGACACAGTCTTTGACCGACCTTCTAACAGCACTATGGGTGTCTCTGCAAGAGCAGAGACTGCAGTGGATCATCGACACAATTTCAGCTCCGTATGGGCAATACAAAGCTTATTGACTTATGGAATCTCACTGTCTCTTGAACGAATGAAAAGAATACTTGCTCGTTTTAGTCCATCTAGCTGACAGCCGAAAATGAGACCACAACTGGGCCTGTCTGTAAACTGCACCCTCTACTGATACAGCCAAATCAACGCATTTCTATCAAATGGAGCAATAACACTGGGAGCTAAGAGAAAAAGAATGTTTTGTGCAGCATCTTTTTCTTTATGAACCAAGTAGTCAACACAACCATCTCCTTCGTATGTTCTCAGGGATCTTTCAACCATTCCGTGCTAATTTTGTGTAATTCAATTGTGTGTAGATGCCTAGTCTTTTGCCTTATACAAATTATCGACAGTTATACCTACATCCGCCCGTAAACCTTACCAGCAAACTGACTGAATTTGTGTAATCCCAAGTGTGGCACTCATGGACCTATCTACAAGTTGCATTGTTCATGAAAAAATGAACTTTTGTCTTCATAATAAGTTTTCCCTGGAAGCAAGTTCCTGGCCTTTTATTCCCAATAATTCACAGGATAAGGGCATTGGCAGCAAGGCATACATTAGTTTCCGACCAAAAATGCAGTTGCAGTGACTGTTTTATTTTATTTTTCAGAAAGGATGAAATTGGAGAGTGTCGTATTCAGTGTTCACCTCAAATGTTATTGCTGATTCTGACAGTGCTCGTGGGGTTACAATACTGGGGGAACACTTCACTACATGTGATGTGGGTATAGCTGTCTGGATCCAGTGCTTAGTGACCATCCTTGTTTCTCTTCTAGAAGGAGGAGGTGTGACAATGTTGTATCTTTTAAAAAGGTTATTTTGTTCATGTCTTCTTTTGGAAAATTTCGTAAAGACAGATGTGCCAAAATGTCTTGGGAAAGCCTAGTTTAACAATGACTAGGGAGTTAGCAGTTCTCCCAGTTCAACATTATTACACCTTTGGTTTCGCAGAAACAGAGAAGCTGTTGCAGTATAGTAATGTTCCAAACATCAGAAGGTGATTCTAAGTTGATTTACCGCTCTGAAATCTCTGAATGTTGTTCCCTCGGACTGGTAAGAACCCGATTTTGAATTTCCCTTTTGCAACGGGTGTTTTTATGTAATTGGAGCAGTTTATGTAATTTGTTTGATTGGAGCAGTTTCTTAATTAAGTTGCTGCTTTGGATTGGTTCAGTTTTCCAGCAGTTAAATTCTGTTTATTATAAATTCTGTTTTCTTTTGTTCATGTTTCAACTATAGTTTTAAAGTTAATTTTGATGTTGTAAAACTAAAGGTGTGAACAGCTGCATCACCCCGGAACACTCACTTCACATCTGCCTTTAAAATAAGAAGCTAAGGTCTAGGCTATCTTCTTGAACTCTTTTTAGTGGGTCATAACCGGTCCATATAACCAGGAGGGGTAGTGGTGAGCTACCATCTTCAACTGTGCAGTCAATGTTTTGACTGTAAACATATAATACCATTAGGGAGACAACTCCAGCATATTGGCTCTGCAATAGTGAATAAATAGCAACACATGTCCAAGTCGGATTAGTGAGTGGGTTGAAGGAGAAACTTCGAATTCGTAATGTGCCCTGTTTGAAAACACTCAGTTGCAGTCTCAAACATGCATTGTTAGCTCGCAGCATTAAAACGACCAAGTTTACCCCAATAGGGTATCCGGAAAGATTACGAGACTTGGAATTTTAACTGACAGCATCTGAGGAGACAGAAGCAGAGACAACGTTTCAAATCCAGTGTGACTCTCCTGCAAAACTCTAAGATGAGACAGACCTGTTGACTTCCTCCAGTATTTTCTGTTTTTGCTCCTTTACAACTGGACAATGGAAAATTCTGAAACAGGGGTTCCAATCCGAGATGATTCGTGTCAAAATGTGATCTTTCCGAAGTGAATGTGAAACTCCAGGGTTTCGGATTCTGCGCAAAACTGACAGTGGTACCAATTTTGTGAGTTAATATTATTAAATAACATTTGAATGTTGCTTGAATATGATTGCGTGAAGGACCCTTACTGTCATTTTGTACCATGTTAACTTAAACAAACCATGAAAGTCTTAAACTTGCGCTCCTTTATTCGCAACAGAAGCTGCCAAGCATTCCCAACATTGTCTGTTGTTTCAGGTGAAAATAATTTGATAAACAGGCACTGTCCATACAACGTAAGTGGGAGTTCGTATTTGAACAAACTATGCAGTGTGGCTTTTTAATTCTAAGGGCGTGGCCTTGACATTCCAAATGAAGGGCTTATGCCCAAAGTTTTGACTCTTCTGCTCTTTGAAAGCTGCCTAACCTGCTCTACTTTTCCAGAGCCACACTTTTCGATCTGACTCTCCAGCATCTATGTTCCTCACTTTCTCTCGTGCACCTTTGACAGAAAGGCTATCATTCATCCCCGGACAGTCTTTGATGGAACAATTAAGGGAGACAATCTTCTTCTTGAAACAGGATCTGGCGAAAGTACTTCGACAATTTCTTCCAGCAACATCCTACATTCAAGGCTCAGCAAAAGAAGGACCAGCGATTATTTATTGCAAGGCATGATGGTCGATAACTAGAAAGCAAAATTGGAAATGATTCCGTTCATGTGTGTTTGATGCCTTTCATTTTCAGTGTGTAGAGATTTGAGAAGTTTCACAAAACCTCTGATTGAATTCCAAATTTATGAAACCTGCCTTCTTCGCCTTCATATCATTTCACTGCTTCTCTCTCTCTCTCTCTCTTTCTCTCTCCCACACCGCCTCCCCACTTCTCAATTCTTTCTTTCTCTTTCTCCATCTCTCTTACATTCTTTCTCCATCTCTCACGCTTATTTGCTACGTCTCTCCCTCTCTCTTTCTTCTGCACATCGAAAATTCAAATTGAAGATCCAACCAATCACCTTCACTGATGGATATTATTGAATAACTGTAGATTTCTCGAAGTGCATTAGCTTCATGGTTGCTTTTTCCGACTTGCCTCAATCATTCCAATCAATTTCACAATCTGCCTTCGTAATTTCAGGCCCGCTTTTATGTTTTTCTTTCCGGTTTAAATTCATTTTCCAGCATATTACAAAGGACTGTTTTGCGGATCAAATGTCACACGATGAACAAATAGAGTAACGTAATTCATCAGGAGCTAAATGTCACCGGCTTTTCACCATGGAAAGAAAAGTTACATTCTACATTCGTGAGGAATGGTATGCATCTTCATTATATTAACCATACTTAAGGCATTCAGTTGACCTGCAAGACACAAGAACAGCAACACGGAGAAGGCCAACACGAAAGAGGGAGAGGGAGAATCACTGCAAACAAAAAAAAGTGAAGCCGATAAATGGAATGTTGGTCAGCACAACAAGAGAATTCTGGTACAGGAGCAGAGATGTTTCTTTGCCATTGCAGGGCTTTGATGACTACATCTGGATTAGTGCATACAAATTCGCCTCCTTACCTGAGGAAGGGTGTTCTGGCTATGAAGGGAGTACACTGATAGCTTAACAGACCAACGCCTGGAATGCAGGACTAATGTATGAAGAGATCTTGGATTTCTGAGGACGATGTTCATTGAAATTGAGAAGAATCAGAGAGTTTCACACTGCAACTAATACAATGCCAGCAGGACGATACAGGGAAATGCAGGAGAGATCTTCCCGGTGACTGGGAAGTCCAGAACAAGAAACCTCAGGCGAAGTATGCAGGCAAGGCCGTTTGAAACTGAGATGAGGAGTAATTTATTTACCTAGGTACTGGTGAGCCGGCAGAATTCTCTGTCAAATTAAACGATTGAAAACAAAACATCGAATGCTTTCGAGGAGGAGTTAGGTTGAGTTAATAATGCTAAAGGGTTCAAAGACTAGGGGGAAAACACGAAGAAAGTTCTGCGCTGATTGATGACCCATGATCAGAGTGAATCGTGGAGTAGTCTATGAGGGGTGAAGGGCTCCCTCCTGTTACTATGTCAGAATAATGGAGGACAGACATCATGTGGTCAGGGTCTGAAATTGCAGAATTGAGCGTTAGAATGCGGAAAGTGCCTGAGGGGAAAGTATGTGTCTTTCCTTGAGTTGTGTTGCGCTTCTTGGGATAATTGTAGCAGGTCCAGGAAAGAAATATTGGCATGACAACGAGGTGTACTCATGAAATAGCAAGCAAATAATAAATGATTGATTTCATGTGAGAAAACACAAAATTAAAGTCTGGGATCTGATTTGTCTGGCGGGAACATTAACTGGGATCATTATATTCCATAATATTGGAAGGAAATTGTAAAATGTAGAGGTACAGTGGAATCTGACAGCTCTGATACAGGAACCATAAAACGTGAGCACACAGTGCAGCAAGTGTTTAGGAAGACAAGTAGCAACATGTTCCCCATTGTGAGGGCAATACCAAGTAAAATTACAGAGATTATATTGCAGATATATGCGACCTTTGAAAGGTCACAATTGGAATACTGTGTTGGTGTTCTTGGGTGAAAAACATTTGTATTTTGTTTGATTCTGTTCAGGGAAGTTTCACTCAAACTTTTTTTGCAATAAAGTCCTACATAAGAAGAAAACATAAAAATAAACAACGTATTTAAAAAGTCGAACGATTGAAGAAAACTCTTCACAAGCATGAAGCAGGAAAACACTCTCCCACCAATGTGAATTCAAAGACGTAATTCAATTCGCGAATATGTCCATGAATGGACTAGGGCTGTGATGTCGTCAGCAGATGAATGAGCCTAGCTAAACCTAAACTGAGCACAAGTGAGCATTTATTGATCAGTAAGTGCGGCTTGATAGCACTACTGATCGTCTCCTACATCAAATTACTGATGATCAATCTGTAGCTTGATCAGTTGGCAATTGGATGATTTGGTACTTTTCTGTTTTGTTTGAAAAGGACGTACATGGAATTCTTCCATATTGTTGCGTGGATGTTAGCGCTGCAACTGACCATGTCCAGATTGACTGAGATAGTGGCAATTCCTGTCGAAAATGTGCTTAGCGATATTTGTCAAAATGCTTTGAGGGTGCACAACAAATTGCGCGGGGTGTTTAACAATTCCTAAGTGGAACATAGATGGTTTATGTGAGTGGGAAAAGGAAAAATGTGTACGATGTTGGAAAACTCCGAGATTGCCCAATTGACAAGAAGAAAAACATAGAAATATATCATCCAAATGCTGAGAGATTGCAAAGCTTTGAGATGCAGGAGTATCTATCTGTCCCATTGTATGCATCAGAACAGGTTACCATGTAGACACAACAACCAAATTTAAAAAAAACTAATAGAATTTGTCGTGAATGGAATTGAATTCAAGAGAAGAAAAATTGTTTATTTGTACAGTGCATTGGTGAGAGCAAATCCTTAACACTGTCAAAATGCTGGATGTCCTTCTTTAAAATGTTGTGTGTCTCTGGAAAGCAAATGAACGGCAATGGTTCAAGAAGGCTGACCACCAGGATATTCTCAAGGGACAATCATGGATGGACAATAAATGCTGGCCCAGACAGCGTCTCCGATGTATCATAAATGAATAAAATGGTTTTCTGATTATAAAATCGTAAAAAGAAAGTAAATTGCGTTTTCACCATACATATTGACGGGGTCAGATGTACTGGAAGCTGTTCAGAGAACGTTAATCAGATTAGCAGCTGTAATAAGAGATATGTACAAGTAAAATGTGGATGCGAGGCTTTTATCTTCTTGAATTTAAAAGAGGAAAAGGTGACCTGTTGGGAACATAAAAGATCCTGAATTAAATGTGGGAAGAACATTTTCTCTTCTGGACGAATCGTGAACGAGGAGTCACAATTTAAAAATCAGCTCTTGAACTCGGGAAGATGGTGGCGATTCTGTAGGATTGCGGTTGACAGCTCTACCGAATAGCCAAGGTATACCGGTGTTTTTGCCATCCCTGGCCAACTTATGTGGTGGAAATATTAGTTACAAACCTTACAGAACACATATTTGTTAATATTTGGGAGTGGGAAGGATGCCAAAGGGAAAAGGAGCAAGCAAACAACAGCAGGGAGGACACTCCACTGCAGCACCTACAACCCCAGAAACTGCAGCAGCAGCAGCCTCTCGTGAACCCTCCGGGAACATGACAGACTCACAGGAATTGGCTGTGGCGATGGAGAGACTTACCTTGAAAGTTGCGGCTGCGATTGAGGAAATCCGTGGGGAGATTCGTGCCCAGGTGCAACCTATCGCATCCATGCTGCAGAAGAATGAGCAGGAGATCCAGGGCCTCTGGGAGGGGCTGGAGGAGGTGGAGGGTAGAACTAAGGCCTCGGAAACTGCGATAGAGTCCTCATCCTGTCAGATCCAGGTGCTGGAGCGAGATGTGCGGGCCTCGCAAAACCATATCGAAGACCTCGAAAATCGAGGTTGGAGGATAATTCTCTGAATTGTCGGGCTCCCTGAAGGTGAGGAAGGTGAGCAGCCAGTCAGCTTCTTTGAAAGCTGGCTGCTGAAGTTTTTGGGCCTTCACATCGAATCCAGCAGGCTGCAGATTTAAACGGCATATCTGGTTACAGTGCACAGGTCAGGGCCGGTGCAGCATCCCCGCCCAGTCCTTGTGCACTTCCACTCATATAAGGACAAGCAAAACGTCATAGAAGCTTCCAGATCCCTGGGAAAAGATCCGCAGGCGCTGCTTACGAGGGGTCAAAAATCATGATTTTTCCAGGATTTTTCAGCAGCTGTAATCTGAAAGTGAAAGTCCTTCGATGAAGTTAAAAAGAGGCTGAGGAACCTGGGCATCCAGTACTCCATGAGATACCCCGCAGTACTTCGTTTCAGCCACGAGGACTCAGTTTATACATTTGACTCGGCGGATAAGGCTAGAAACTTTGCCGACACTTTAAAATAGACAGATTGGCCTGAAGAATATGGTTAATGTTTGTTCTCTTTTCTATTATTCTCCATGTTTCCCCTTCCTTTTTTTAATTCCTTTCTTTCTCCCAAATAATTTCCCCCCTTTTTGGAAAGGGGGGAAAAGACTTTGGAACAAGTTGGTCCTTTTTTTTAATAACTAGATTTTCTGATGGGAACTTTGTGGATGTTCTTTGTTGTCTCTCTCCCTTTTTTTTGTTTGTTCTGCTTCTTTTTTAGTCACAATTAGAGGTGTCATGAAGCCTGGAATGGGTGGAGTGCTCATCCTGACTTTGTCTTTTGGTTTAAGGATCGTCTCCTTGTTTTTTTCTGGCCTAAGGCTGGAGCACAGTCCAGGTTTGAAAGAGCTGTGAAAGAGGGGATAGGTAGGGTGAGAGCCCCCTATAGACAGGGGAAGAGTCTTCCATTCAAGGTTCTATAATTGGTTTCGCTTGTAGTTTTTTTAGGAGGCCTCCTTCACCGCCGCTCCCTCACCACCAGAGGCCTGGAGGAAGAACGCCTCATCTTCCGCCTCGGAACACTTCTTACTCAGGGCATCAATGTGGACTTCAACAATTTCCTCATTTCCCCTTCCCCCACCTCACCCCAGTTCCAAACTTCCAGCTCAGCATGTCCCCATGACTTGTCCTGACTTGTTCTACCTGCCTATCTTCTTTTCCACCTATCCACTCCACCCTCCCCCCGACCTATCATCTTCATCCCCTCCCCACTCACCTATTTTACTCTATGCTACTTTCTCCCTACCTCCACCACCTCTCACTTATCTCTCCACCCTTCAGGCTCTCTGCCTGTATTCATGATGAAGGGCTTTTGCCCGAAACGTCGATTTTACTGCTCATCGGATGCTGCCTGAACTGCTGTGCTCTTCCAGCACCACTAATCCTGAATATGGGGATAGGCCAGGGAAGTATGTAGCATAACTGAGTAGGAAAAAGCGTGCTCCCCAAACCATTATTGCAATCAGAGACAGCGTTGGGGTCCTTACATACGATGCTAAAAAGATTAATGCGGCTTTTCAGAGCTTTTACTCTGAATTTTATCAGACTGAAGGTTGCGAAGACAGAATTGCTAAAATGGAGACCTTTTTTAAAAACATCTGGACCTCACAGGGGTAACCTTGTGACAGGCCTCTCTCCTTAATGCTCCCTTGACAGTTCAGGAAATACAGGAGGCAGATAGGCAACTTCAGAGTGGGAAAGCGCTTAGCCCTAGGGTCTTCCGGGTGAGCTTTATAAGGGGTTTATAGAGATTCTGTCAGGGCCGTTGTTAGAGATGTACAATCACTCCTATATGCATGAATGCCTACCACCATCCTTGAGAGAAGCTGATATTTCCTTAAATCTTAAGAAGGGGAATGTTCCTGAGGATTGTGCCTCATATTAAATTCAGACTTCAAGATTCTGTCCAGGATCCTGGCTCTGAGATTGGAAAGGGTTTTGCCCCATATTATTAAAGAGGACCAGACAGGCTTTATAAGGGGCTGTAGATCCTCTAATAATATTAGAAGGTTGCTGAATGTGGTCCACGTTTGTCAGCAACGATCGATTCAGGAGTTGGTGATTTACTTAGATGCAGAGAAAGCATTTGACCAGGTGGAATGGCCGTATCCTTTTTATATCTTAGAACAGTTCGGGTTGGGTGGAGTCTTTGCTCGGTGGGTGAAGGTTTTATATCGCCCCCATCTGGCCGCGGCCATCACCAATGGGGTGAAGTCTGTGAATTTTACAATTGGTAGGGGTAGTCAGCAAGGCTGCCCCCTCTCACCATTGTTGTTTACGTTGGTTATAGAGCCGTTGGAAGAGGTTATTCATCAGACCGTCCACATAACTGCTCCATAAGTGGGATCGAGGGCACACAAGATTACACTGTACGCGGATGATGTCCTTTTGTTTTTATCGAACCTGATCACCTCCGTACCCCATTTGATACAATGTATCAATTCATTTGGGGCTATTTCAGGATATAAGATTAACTTTGCAAAATCGCAGGCTGTGCCTTTGGGAACCTTAAGGAAGTGCCAGAAGTTGAAGGTGGCTCTAAGTTCCCTTTTAAGTGGTCATGGGCAGGGTTTCGTAACCTAGACATTTTTATTACCCCCAAGTTTGATCTGTTATTTCGAAATAACTTCGCTCATTTGCTTGACAATATTAGGCGAGATCTCCAGAGATGGGAGGCTCTTCCAATTTCATGGCTGGGCCGAATATCTCCCATTAAGATGAATGTCCTTTGTTTGAATTATCCCATGCGTATGCTCCTTATAATGTTTCCCAGGTCAACGCTGCGGAAGCTTATGGGGTGGTTTGATTCCTTTGTCTGGCATCGTGGGCGACCCCTCATCAAACTTACTAAATTGCAGTTGCCTCAAGGAGAGAGACGATTTGCTTTCCCAGACATCAGAAGGTATCAATTGAGTTCCCTGCTGTCCTTTGTCTGTGATTGGGTAGGTAACGATCCAAACTCAATATGGCTGGATATTGAGGCCTCCCAAGCAAAGTGCCCTCTTATTAACCTATTGTTCATGGATAAGATGAGGACAGTTATAGACCACTGCCAGAACCCCATTGTCATTAGTACAGTCAGGGCTTGGAGGGCGAAGCGCCAGAGTGAGGGTTGTTTATCCAAGACTTCGCCAATTACACCTATAGTTGGCATTCCAGGGTTCCGACCAGGGATGATGGACTTAGGGTTCAAACTATGGGCAGCGAGAGGAGTTTCTAGTTTGGGAGACTTGTTTGAGGAGGAGGTTATAATGTCTGTTGAGCAGCTGAGCCGCGAATACGGGTTGCCCAGCAGAGACCTTTTCCATTTTTTTCACGTTAGGGACTTCATCCAGAAGAAGTCTACGCTTCTCACTAAGCCCTATAGGCACGATACAGAGAGGATGTTGCTACGCTCCACAAACACCCTTTCGGTTAGTGCCCTCTATCGCCCGCTGGGTGACAGGGCCTGGCAGGATATTGGCCGGTTATGTGAGGTCTGGGAGCAAGAGCTGGGAGTGGAGATCTCTTCTTAAACATGGGAGAACATACGGGAGAATACTCGAAAGATCTCAATCTGTAACAGGACATGCGCAATACAGTTAAAAGTTCTGCAGAGGGCTCATCTGGCACCAGACCATCTTGCGAAGTTTAAAAAAGGGGCATCTTCAGTTTGCCCCAAATGTAAAATAAGTGTAGGTACTCTTACCCATTGCACCTGAACATGCCACAGGCTCCGTGTTTATTGGAGCGCTGTGGCGGGAGAGGTAGGGAGGGTATTGAGGACTGAAGTCAAAGTAGACCCGATATCTCTCCTCCTGGGTCTACCGAATTTGACATCTTTAGACGGGCATGGGAAGAAACTATTTAATATTCCTGCATACTGTGGGCGGAAGAATATTCAGATGAATTGCGTGTCTGAGAACCCTCCGGACTTGCTGGGATGGCAGAAATTAATTATGGAGCACATTCTCTTGGACTTTTTCACAAACATGGTGCACCACACAGCACACAATTTTTATAAGACATGGCAGCCCTACTTGAGTTATTTGGATGTAGATTTATTAGTTATCCTAACTAGGGCGTTTGTTTAACCAGGATGATTAGATTTGTCAAGTCCTGGGCCCTGGATGGGGTCTCCCGAGTTAATACGGTTATGTATACAATGCTCCCGTTCCTTTGTTGGAGATCCTTGCACCGAGCATAGCTGTTCTGTATTTTGTGGGGTTTTTTTGTTCTCCTTTTTTTGCTTTTCTTTCTTTTTTTTTGGTATTGCTTTGCACAGTGTTAGGGTTTGCTTTGTATTATAGAGTAGGTTAGTAGATAGTAGTTGTATTGTAATTTGTGGGTTTTTTTTCTTTTTATTGTACTGATATTTGTGATTGATTATTTTTTCAATAATTTAATATGTTTGTAAAGTTAAAAAATTGCTAATAAATATATTTACAAAAAAATCAGCTTTTAACTATTTAATGGAGTGATAAGGCGATTTTCTCTCTCTTTGTCTCGCTCTCTCTCCATCTCCCTCTTCCCATTTCTCTGTCTCCCTCTCTACCTGTCTATATATATATATTCCTTTCTCTCTTCAAACCTCTCTCTGTCTCTGTCTCTTTCTCTCTCGCTGTCTCTCTCACTCACAGAGCTTTGTGAATCCTGAGAAGTCTCTTTTTGAAAAATTAGTAGCAGCAAGTTTATTGGATCTCTTTTCATGTCAGAGTTTGATAGATTCAGGAAGTGAAAGGGGGGAAGGCAAATAAATGCAAATTTCAGGTTAAAATCAGATCAGCCATGATCTTATTGAAGGGAAAAGCAGGACAGTAGAGCCAAATGGAAAACTTCCTCTCCTTGTTCGTCTGTTCATGTTGTACCTAGCGCAAAGGACAACATGCTGAAATCCACGCAAAATAACTAACTTAAGAAATTTGAAATTTCTGGATATTGTATAGATCCTCATGCAGAAACATTGTATCACTCGGAATGACGTTCCCTCGAATTTTGTAACTTGAAAAGCAATGATAGTTAAACATTCAACACACATAAAATATTTAACGGTAACTGAAAACAATGCTATCCTTTGCAGTATCGAGAACATAAAGTCAAAATCAACTCCCCATGCGTTTTTATTTTGAGAATTTTCCAAGTGCCATCGATTCATTGATTTTATCAAGTGACTGCGCATATGGCTTAAAGTGGAGAACTTGTGAGTTGTCATACACGGTTACTCCGAGATTGCTTCACGGTGACATAATCACCCAAGTTACAGTGAGCATTTACCACAATATTGCCGCATGGTTTTGAGCACTGATAATTATGTCTGCAGGAAGTGTGTTTGGCTACAAATGCTATCAAATGACATAGATCAGTTGGAGTGGCAGTTCGAGGCAATGAAGAATTTACAGGAAACTGAGGATGTGATGAATGGCAGTTTCAGTATGTAGGAAAAATGCAGAGAGTCGTGTGGATGGGTTACCTCTCGAAAATGTTGGAGCGGTAGGCAGCGAGCATAAGTGCCTCCTGTGGTGATCCCCATTTCAAATAAGTATGCAGTTTTGGAAAATGTAAGGGGTAATGGACTGTCACGACGTCGCAGCACTGACAGTCAACCGAGACTGATTCGATTTAAATGAACGATATGCCAGTTTCCAAGTAATTGTGGTAGGAGACTTATTAATCAGTGGCAGAAATTGACAGTTTTGCAGCGGATAACAAAACATCAGAATGCGTATTGCCTACTTGGAACCAGGGTCCACAATCCCTCAGTCATGGTGCAAAACATTTTCAAAGCAGAGTGGGAACAGCAGGAGGTCGCTATAAACGATGACATGGAAGCGAACGGAACGCCATTCTGGAGCGAGAATTTAAGGAACCTCGGCAAAAGTTCAAAAAGTAAATTCACAAGAGGAGTAACATCTGAATTACTTCCGGTTTCACATGCTAGTGACAGAATGAATGGAAGAATAGAGCAGAAGAATGCATGACTGAGGAGTTGTTGCAGAGGGCAGGGTTTCGTATTTTTTGATTAAAAGGATCGCTCTGGGGAAGAGTGACCTTTATAAAAGGACGGTATTGGAAAAGAGACAATATTCTGGCGAAGAGGTTTGTCGGTGCCGCTCCAGAGGCGTTATTCTAATCAGGAGGTGGGGCAATTCGATGGCAGCAAAAGAGATATTGAGCAAAGATAAGTCTGAGGCTGGTGCAGTTGAGAACACGAGCGACTAGAATATTAAAATCAGACGAAAGCAAGGTAGATAACGAGCGAAGAGTGATAAATTAAGCTTCATTTGTTCCAATGCAGGAGGCCTGAAAGTTAAGTTAGATGAACTGAGATCATGTTTGAGAGCATGGGACAGGAATATTAACGTGGACCAGTTAATGGCTGAAATGGTAGCTTCATTTTCTGTGGTGTGGATGCTAGGGGAAGGACAGCTAGGGGTCAGGAGAGGAGCTGAGAAGCGTTTATTGTTAAGGAAAGTATTACAGCTGTATTTGGGGAGGATATTCCAGACCAACAAGCAATGAATGTCTTTGGGTGGAACTGAGAAATAAGGATGGGATTGCCTTCTTATTATGATGGTACTTTATGCCTAAAATGAGAAACGAGAAATTGAGAAGTGAATTTTTTTCAGGAGATATCAGATATCTATACAAATAATAGGATTGTAATGGGATACTTTAACTTTGCAAACATGAATAATGAAGTCTACTGTGTGTAGGTCTTAGATGGTGATGCATTCAATAAACGTTTCTTATTCAGTACGTGGAATAACCTACTAGGGAAGGAACAATAGTTGACACAGTGTTGGGAAATAAGGCAGGGTAAGTGATTGAGGTATCAATAGGGAAGTATTTTGGAGCTGTTGGATTTTAAATAGCTATGGAAAACTATTTGGTGTGGTGCTGGAAAAGCGTAGCAGATCAGTCAGCATTGGAAGAGTACAACATTGGAGGTTTCGGACCTAAATCCTTCATCAAGTCTGAAGAATGGCTAATGGCCAAAACATCGATTATCCTCCTGTTCGGATACTGCCTGGCTAGTTGCGATTTTCCAGTGGCAGACGTTTCGACTCTGACTGTCCAACATCTTCAGTCCTCAGTTTCATCTAGATGCGAAATTATCGACCTGATTTAAAGCAATGAAACCGGATTATGGCCGACTTTAATGGTTTTAGGCAAGAATATTCAAAAACTGATTAGAAGAGGTTATTCCCAGTAAAGGGCGTTAGAAAAGTGGATGACAAACAAAAAACGAGGTAACGAGAATCCATGTTCCTAATACTGCAAAGGGCAAGGCTGGTACTCATATGGAGCACTGGATGACTGGAAAATTGATGCTCAAATGAAGAAAAATAAGAAGGTATATGGAAGGTACTAACAACTGATATCGAGTGAACCCTTTGAGCAGAATACGCTGGGTAGGAGTATACTGAAGAGAGAAATGAAAGGACAAAAGGGAACATGGAATAGCTTAGACCAATACACTTAAGGAGAATCCAAAAAGAATGTGCAAATGAATTAAGGCGAAATGAGTATGCAGCGAGAGAATAG
The DNA here is from genome assembly GCF_037043375.1 of Chiloscyllium plagiosum. Taxonomy (NCBI): domain Eukaryota; kingdom Metazoa; phylum Chordata; class Chondrichthyes; order Orectolobiformes; family Hemiscylliidae; genus Chiloscyllium; species Chiloscyllium plagiosum. Next base: position 32,652,912 of record NW_028270165.1, read on the forward strand.
GGCGACTTCAAGATCAACTCGACTGTCAGGGTGTGGAATTGCAGGAGATGGGTGAGAAACTGAATGAGTATTTCATCTCATTACTTACTTGGAAAACTACAGAGGTATAGAGTCCCAGAGCAATGCAGTATTGAAACAGACATGTCTCTCCTACTGTCCATGCTAACCAGGTATCCTGAATAACTCTACTCCCATTTGCCAGCATATGGCCAAAGTCCCTCTAACCCTTTCTTAATCATATACCAATCTGGATGCCTTGTGAACGTTGTAGTTGTTACAGCCTCCACCACTTCTCTGGTAGATCATTCTATCCATGCAACACCTTCCGAGTGAAAGTATTGCTCCTCCAGTCTCTTTTAAATCTTCCCCCTTTCAGGTTAAACTGATGCCATCTGGTTTTGAATTCCCCGAATCCAGGAAAAAGACCTTGCCTGTTCACCCTTAAAATTCCCTTTATGGTTTTATAAACCTCTGTAATGTCACACCTCAACCTCTGGTGGTCCAGGGAAGATAGCCCTCAGCCTCTCCCAAGATAACACACGCTCTGACCCTGGCAACAAACTGATGATTTATTTTTGAACCCTTTCAAGTTTCACAGCATCTTTCCTAGAATTGCGTACAGCATTCCATATGTGCTCTCAATACTGCCCTGTCCAGCTGCAGAATGGCATCACAACTTCTATAATCAGTACACTAACCAATAAAAGCAAACAAACCAAAGGCCTTCTTCACAATCCTACCATGGAATTCATTTTCAAGGAACTGTGAAACTGTAATCCAAGGTCTCTTCGTTGTGCAACACTCCCCAAAATCGTGCAGTTAATTACTTGCCTTTCCAAAATGCAGCACCTCACATTTAACCAAGATAAACTCTATCAGCCGTGCCTCGGTTCATTGGGCCAGCAGACCAAACTACGCTTCTACGCTAGGGTAACCTTATTCAGTGTACACAACACTTCCAATTTTGATGGTAATTGCAATTTTAATATCCACATCTCCCATACTCACATCCATTTATTTTTATAAATGACCAAAAGTGTTGGATCCGACGCCAATTCTTATGGTGTACCGCTTATCACAGGTCTCTAGGCTGAAAAGCAAACGTCCACCACCACCCTGTTTCTTCTACCTTCGAGTAGTTCTGCATCCAACCGGCTGTTCTACCTGTATTACGTGTGATCTAACAATGCTAATACTCTCCCAGGAGGAACCTCGTCGTATGTGTTATTGAAATCCAGAAAGATCGCATTCGCTTCTCTTCCCACATCAATCTTCTCCGTTGCTTCCTCAAAAAACTTAATCAATAGTGAGACCCGTTATCCCACGCAGAATGTCATGTTCACCCTCCCTCGTCAGTCTCTACCTTGCTAAATAAGATGTAAATCCTGTCCCTCGGGATTCCCGAGAGCAAATTATCTACCACCAATGACTGGCTCACTGGTATATATTTTCCTGGCTTTTCCTTATCATCTTTCTGAAATAGTAGCATCACATTTAGCTACCTGTAACCTTTTGGCACCTCATCTGTGGCTATCGATAATATAAATAGCTCACTAATGGACAGAGCAATCTCTTCCCGAAATTCTGACAGTGTTTAAGCGTGTCAGGTCTTGAGGAATTATCCACTTTCATGCCTTTTAAGACGTCCAACACCTCTTCCTCTGTATTGTAGACACTTTTCAAGACGTCGCTATTCATTTCCCCTAGTTCTTTCTCTGCCCTTTCCTTCTCCACAGTAAACACTAATGCAAAATGTTCGTTTACTTCCTCCCTCATCTCCTATTTTTCCACACGTAGGCAGCTTTGCTGATGTTTAAGGAGTTCTGTTCTTTCCCTTACTACTCTTTCGTACTTAAACATTTGCAGCATCTCTTTGGATTCCCCATAACCGTGAATTCCGTATAACCAGAATTGCCAAACCTATCTCATGTCCCCTTGTTCCCCTCCTGATTTCCATCTTAAGTATACTCTGGTTGTCTTTATACTCTTCGAAGGATTAAATCGATCCATGTTGTCCATACTTGAAATATGTATTCTTCTGTTTCTCGAACAAAACCACAATTTCCCTTGTCGTCTAGCATTCCCTGCACATATCAGTCTTGCACTTCACACTAACAGGAGCACACTGTCTTTGGAATCCCATTTTTGAAAGCTTCTAATTTTCCAGTCATTCCTTTACCTGCGAATATCCACGTCAATCAACTTTCGACTCTTCTTGACAAACACCATTGAAATTGGCCTTCCTACAATTTAGAACATTAACGTTTAGATCCGGTCTCTCCTTCTCCATCACGATTTTAAAAGTAAGCGAATGATGGTCGCTTTTCGCAAAGTACTGCTCCAGTGACACCTCAGACACCTGCATTGCATTATTTCCAAGTCTTTAGTCACGTTTTGCATTTTCTCTAGTACGTACATCCACATTCTGAATATGAACATTTGCATGAACGCACTTAACTAAATTCTGGGTATCCACGCCCTTAACACGATTGCTGTCCCAATCCAGTTTGAAAAGTCAATGTCCACTGCCATGACCACCTTGCTAGTCTTACAGAAAACTGATATAATGTCTTGGTGGATGTTGAAGTATCTGTTGTACAGTCCAAACAAGATGATCGCCCCTTCCTTATTTCTCAGATTTTCCGTGAAATATCCCTAGATATTTTCCGTGGAATATCTTCCCGAAGCACTGCGTAAATTTTATCTTTAATCAAAAAACTCCACTCCCCGTCTCTCTTGCCCGCCTTAAAATCATTTTGAGAGCATATGTACTATGGAATATTAAGCTGCCAGTCCTGTTCATCTCTGTAACCGCTATATCTCAGTCTCTTGTTCCCAGTCATGCTCTAAGTTCATCTGCCTTACCAATTAGGCTCCTTGCATTAAAGTGAATTCGGTTTATTAACCAGTCCTACCTCATTCTCTGCTTGTTCATGCCTACTCTGACTGTTTGACCTGCTCCTCTTCCTAGCTGAACAGGTTTCAGATTTATTTATTTCCTCACTATCTCCATGCCCTCCGCCACATTCAAACCTTGTCTGCTTAAATCTTCCCGAGCAGTTCTAGCAAATGGCCTTCAACAAGGCGTTCTGCATGCTTCTGTATAGTAGTTTTGGTTACAAATGTTAAAACACGTGGAATCCAGATAAAGATAGCTGTTGGATACAAAATTGGCTTCTGGGTGGGGGACAGAGCGTAATATTGAAGATTCGTTTATGGACTAAGACCTGCGACACGTGGTGTGTCGCAATGGTTCATGCAGCGTCCAGTATTTTCTGTCATCGAAATAAATGTTGTGTATGTGCATATAGCAGAATTGATTATTAAGTTTACAGGTTGTACCAAAATTACTGATGTCGTGGAGAGTGGAGTAGGTTATTTCACAGCATAATGCGACCCTGATCAGATGGGCCACAGGGCCGCGAAGCGGGATGAAAATTAATTTACATAAATATAACTTCATACATTTTGGAAAGGCAAATCAGGGCTGGACGTTTGTATATAATGGTGAAGTCCTCGGGAGATCTAGGAGTTCAGTTTCATACTTGCTAGTAGGTTAAGTTACAGGTTGACAGGGTAGTGAAGAATGCATTTGTTTGGCTTGCCTTTATTGGTCTGTGCATTGATTTATGGCTTTGGGATGTCATGATACAGCTGTACAGGACATTGGTTTTGACACTTTCGGAAAATGAGTTCAATGCTTGTCTCACTGCTTTTGGAAAAAAATTGTTAACCTTAAAAGAATGTAGCAAACATTGACACGGATGTTGCTGGGATTGAAAGTTTAGAGCTCCAGTGAGAGGGTGAATAGTGTAGGATTGGTTTCCCTCGGACGTCGACACCATATGGGTGACCTTATCGATGCTTCTAAAATCAGGATGTGCATGTCTATGTTAAATAGACAAGGTCTTTTTTCGTCGGGTAGAGGAGGCCAAAATTGGTTAAAGCTTAGAGGGGAAAGATTTAATAGGTACGTTAGGCCCAACCTTTTTCATCCAGAGGGTGGTGTAAATATGAAATTAGCTGCCAGGGGAAGTTGTGGAGGCTGGTACAATTACCACATTTAAAAAGTGTCTCGATTGTTTCATGAGTAATAAGGGTGACGAAGAATATGGTCCAAGTGTTGAAAACTTAATCTAGATCAATTTACCATATCTGCATGGAATAGATTTGGGCTGAAGTGTTTGTTTCCTGACGTGCAACACTATGACTTTAATTTAGATGAAACTATGACACGCCTTCACTCAATTGCTTGAGAACATTGGACTTCCTCTCACGGGATAACTCTGATACTCTGTCACTGAATACATTCAAAACAGAAGTCAACATATTTTGGGTTCTATGAGAACAAAGAAATATGTAGATAATGCAAAAAGTCGGTGTTGAAATACCAGATCAGGGATCTGGTATTACTTAATAGTGGAAAATGTTTGAGGGGTTGAATGATCCACCACGGCCCCTATTTCCTGTTCCACATTTTCTTAATTAAAGGTTTTTCAGATGAATCATGCAGGAAGTCATGTTGAATTTATGTCTATGGAATTTTGTGGAACATGCTGAAGTAGACGACAATTTAGGAAACCTCATCATAATATCATCTGGTGATAAAGTGCCTTAAAGAATTTACACTAAAAGCTCGAGCCCTAAGATACCTATTACAACAGTGCTAGCATGAGTGAATTGAAAAGAAGTCTTACCCGAGAGAATTGGAATGAATCATTTGGAGGCAAAACAGTATGTACAATATGGAAGTCCTTCAAAGAGGATATTTTTTCAGCTCAACAAAAGAACTGGGAAAGGGATGGCAACAAATCTGGCAATCACCAGATGGCAAAAAGAGTGGCAAAGTAAAATAGAAAAAGAAAGTAATGCAGAAAATATAACGCTGAATGCAGTAGGGAATGGAACTGAATGAAGAAAAGAAGTGTCAATCTTCAAATGTTTCACTAACCTCAAAATAATAATATGACATGACAGAATCAGACATCTGAAGAAACACAGATAAATGTTATTGGAGGACATCAGGAAATTTCGCGATTCAAGTTGAAGGGAAAAGCCAACACTTGTAATGATTGAAGGGAGAATACTGATTTTTTGGCACGTTTTGGTTGGCGGATGCAGTGAAGACACACTTTGATACCGATTGACAATTAAAGACAAGGCTTTGCTAATTTTCAATCCAGACCAGTTGACACTGATCATTGAGACAATTGCCCTCAACAATGAACGAGCAAACGACTGTCACTTTTGTCGAATTAAAACGCACTCAGTTCATCAGATGACCTTTCTGTCTGCAAAAAAATTGCCTTCTGTCTGTTATTATTCAGGTTTGCAGCACGCTCGTGTGTAGCAGACTGCGAACCTAGTTGATCCTAAATTATTTCTCAATGCAATTCCTCATACGTTCAGATGTCGCTCCAGCTGTTTATGATGAAGCAAGGAGATGTATCCTACCAGACAGTGTTTGTGAAACTCGAAATACTGTTGTGAGATCAGACGTTATTCTGCAATTTCAGAGCATTTTCTGGATAACCCAGAATGTGTGACGAATTACATTGACAAGCAATTTGGGATTCAAATATATGAAACGAAAAGGACAGCGCCAGAATTGTCATTGAATTGGCCATAAGAACAGAGAAAAACCATGTTCATCTAAAGAAACAGAAAGTGTGGCACAAGTTCAATAGGTGTGCTGTAACTGTGGTAGAAAATAATTTAATGTTTCGAATATAAGGTGGAAACGTGATGGCGTTTATGCAAAAATGGTAATGCGCATTCAGAACAAAATAGAAGCTAAATGAAAGGTTATTGTGTGCACGAAGTTAGAGCTCCAAGGTGACATAAACAAAGGGCAAAGGAAATGATAATAGTTGTAGCTAAGGGACAACTACTGATAGAGATCAGGTGTTAATAGCTGATTCTTCGCACCTCTTCATCCCTCCCACAGCACCAATAACATTCCACTCGTCCTCACATTCCACACACTGGCATCTTCTTTGGAATAATTAGAATTCATCATATCCATTACCTCCAACTGGATGCTACCAGTGCTCACATATTCCCACGCACTTCTTTGTATAAAACTTTCACTCTTGGACATTCTGATCCAATTATCTTCCAACTAACATATCCTACAATGCACATGGCATCGTCCTCTGCAATCGCAGAAGGTGAAACATTTACTAATATATCTCCATGCTCCTTAATATCCAAGGCTCCAGGCAAACCTTCCAACGAAACGAGTGAATTACTTTTACTTCACTAAAACCAGGCAACTGTTTTCACCTGTTTGCAATGTCGTCTGCGTTTCACTGGGCAGATAAAATAGAGAGCAAATACAAACTAAATGGATCAGCTGGTTGGAGCTACAAATGGATCTACCAGTCAATTGATTAAGGTACACCAGAGCAAGCAGTGCCAGGTGTTCATGCATGTATTATGTGAGGACAAATATTACTTAACGTAAATGCTTCAATTCTAAAAAAGTATTCGCTATGTCGGAATTGTTAGCCCACGAAAGCTTCTCTGCAATTTAATATATCGTGCCTAATTGAATGCTGAAAGCCACAGTGTTCCAATAACGTGTAACACCATTGGCAATGATCTGTTCTAGTTGTGATATCCACTTCCATTTGTTGTTTGCACAATGCTACGAATTATGACTGCGTGCTCCAAATCAACAGGATCAGGATAGGGATAGCGAAAAATATAATTTCACAAAACAACTTTAAGAGTTCTTATTGTTGAAACACTAATCGATTATAATTGAATGAATTGTCCATAGCTATGTCTGCTTTCAATTCAGCAAAATGCAACCAAATATACAGTGAATACTGCCAAAATCATTATCTTAGACAGGATGATATAGTATCAATGCTTTCTACAGAATCAAATCCTTACTGGATGGACAACTGCGATATATTGGTCAATGGCAATACAGATCATAACTGTTGAGTTAACAAAATATCAATGAAACCTCAGAGAGTATAGCATTGAAGAGCGGTTCCACATCTCCCATTGCGGGATAAATCAAATAAAGTACTGTATCTAAGCCTGAATACCCAAAATGATAGCGATACTTAAAACAAGAAGGAGGCAGCAATTGATGGCGGCATTTCGACATTTTTATCATATGCCACAGTACAATTGAGTTCATAGTCATACCAAGACGATCCACAACAGTAAGGAAAGAAGGCAGGAGGATGCTTTCAGTTCTGTCCAAGATTTCAAAGCCTCTGTCAATAGAATTGTCAAGTGTTCCATTTCTAGAACGATTTATTTCCTGCCAGGGCCTGTATGTTTTTGGGGCCTCCCTCCTATAGGAAAAATGTTGTGAAATTTGAAAAGTTTCAGAAAAGATTTACGATGATGCTGTCAGATTTGAAGAGCTGTAGGGAGAGGGTGAATAGGCTGAGACTGTTTTCCCTGAAGCGTTGGATGCTGGGGGTGAGGGTGGTGGTGACCATGTAGAGGCTTATAAAATCGTGAGGGACATGGATACGGCAAACACAAACAGTGTTTTCCTTGGAGTAGGAGAGTCCACAACTGTCGCGACTAGGTTTAGGATGAGCGGGGAAAAATTTGAAAGGGACCGAAGCAGCACCTTTTTCACAAAGAGCATGTGTGTTTGGAATGGAACTGCCAGAGGAAGTGGTGGAAACAGATCCAATTGCAGCATTTAAAAGACAACTGGATGGGGTATCCAAATAGAAAGTTTTTAGACGGATATGGGACAACTGCTGGCAAATAAGGCTAGATTGAGTTAGGATGTCTGATCGGCACGGAGGAGTGAGATCGAAGGATCTTTTTCGTGCTGTACCACTCTATTCCTCTTTAAATCGATAATTTCTGCATTCCCCCTCTCAAACGTACCTTTGATTCTTTAGCGAAACATTAAAGTGCTCACTCTGAGATATGTGGGAAAACTGAAAGATAAATTTTGAAAGAAACTGACCCTGCACTGTTAGAACATCGGTTGGGATCATTCTTAGTTTTGTCACAAACACATCAATCCTCTCGCTGAGACAGACAGCGCGAAATATTGCCCTGCATTGGAAATAAATTGGAGATATTGTTACAATATCAATATCCAAGATGGCTTTCATGAAGTGGGACATAAATCCTGAAAACAGGGAGACGTGAATAAATTAATTAATGTTCTAAATATTTTGTTCTTCAGCGTGTTGGAGATGGAAATTGTCAGAGTCATTCTTGCACTTCAGATGTTGCTTTTCCAGTAAGGAATCTATATATGGCGAAGCATTAATTTCTATTGTCGCTACCCTTTTGTCATAGTGGCAACTGTATTCTAACAACGTAACTCAATTGCAATTCTTCGACGAATATATCTGTATTATTGACTTGTCAGCCTCCTTTTTGAAATGCTGTCACATTATCTAGTGCATTTCAGTACTTCTTCTCTCAGGTAGATGCTTGGACACTCTGTTCCATAACAATAGAACACCCATGCAAATTACATTATGAATATATCAGCAAGCATGGATTTACGCAGTTTAAGAATGTTAGTTATCACCATATTCTTGCAAATACTTTTGGAGAGGACATAAATGTCGGTCTCATCTTCAAAGAGAATGAAGTAGATACAGATAAGTCGTTTTTCAAAGTACCTTTTCCGGGTTTGAAGGTCAGGGTGGGTCATTCTTGTTGGGGTTGGGGGGAGACGATTGGAAAGTCGTGTGTCATGGATATAACTGCTTTCTCTCAATCGTGCTATATCGGGAAGATATTTTAATGTGTTCATTCTTTTCTTAACGATGTATGTTTTTTTCTAAATTCCTATCCTTGCTTTTAATTCCTGATTCGTATGTCCTATACTTTCATTCATACTTTTCCCGCCCTCCCTCATTAATCTCTGCTACCTAGAGATTGATAAATTCTTAATCTCGTAATGAATTAAGGGATATGGGGAGAGTGCAGGTAATTGGCGTTGAAATGCACATCAGCCATAACTGAATGGCGGAGTGGACTCGATGAGCCGAATGGCCTTACTTCAACCACTATTTCTTTTGGTCTTATGCTCTTAACCTCTCCCTTATGATTGATGCTATTTCATCATTCAGTTTCTCTGTCGTCGACGTATGCTTCCAAACATTGCCTGAAATAGTTTACAGCATCCAACATTGAATAATCGATTCAATTTCTGAAATTGTCATTCATTTTCAAAACCCTGAAAATTTATGTGTGTTGTTGCATAGTCATTGTATTCTTCAGTCTTCAGTATATTTGAAACAATAAATCGAGGTTAGAGAAGTGCTGGAAAAGCACAATAGGTCAGGCAGCATTCGAGGAGCAGGAAAATCGACGTTACGGGCAAAGGCCCTTCATCAGGAAGGAACGTCGATTTACCTGCTCCTCTGTCCTGCCTGACCTGCTGTGCTTTTCACGCACGACTCTAATCTTTACTCTAATTTCCAGCATCTGCAGTAGCCACTTCTGCCTCGTTCAAATAATAGGTGTCCATTTGAACTCAGCGAGTAACCTATGACTCTTCTGCACAGTCTTCTGGAGAAAACACCAAAATTTGAGGTATAGTGGACAGCGAAGAAGATTACCTCAGAGTACAACGGGATCTTGATTATATATGCCAATGGGCTGAGGAATGGCAGATGGAGTTTAATTTAGATAAATGCGAGGCACTGCATTTTTGGAAAGCAAATAGAGTATCACCCTTAATGATACAGTCTTGGGGACTGTTTCTGAACCAAGAAACATCGGAGTGCAGGTTCATAGTGTCTTGAAAGTAAAGTCGCACGTAGATAGGATAGTCAGTAGTCGTTTGTTATAATGTTGTTCTACGGAGCATTGAATATAGGAGTTATGAGGTCATCTTGCGGCTGTGCAGGGCATTGGTTCGGCCACTTTTTGAATGTTGCGTGCAGTTCTGGTCTCCTTCCTATCGGAAGGATGCTTTTGAAACTTGAAAGGGTGCAGAAAAGATTTATAAAGATGTTTTTATTGTTGGAGGACATGACCTGTAGGGCGAGGCTGAATAGGCTGGGGCTGTTTTCTCTGGAGATTCGGAAGCTGAGTGTTAAACTTGTAGAGGTTTGTAAAATCGCAAAAAGCGTGGTTATTATAAATATACAATGTCTTTTCCTTGAGGTGGGGAAAGTTAAGAACTGGAGGGCATAGTTTAGTGTGAAATGTGAAAGATTTAAAAGGGACCGAAGGGGCAACGTTTTAACACAGAGGGTGACGCATGTATGGAATGAGCTGCCACATGAAGTGGTGGAGGCTGATAGATTTACAGCACTTAAAAGGCATCTGGATATATATGTATGAATAGAAAGTTTTTAGAGCGACATGCGGCAAGTGCTGTCAAATGGGACTAGATTAGGATAAGTTAGCTGGTAGGAATGGACCAGAGGACAAAAGGGTCTGTTTCCGTGCAGTACGCCTCAATGACCCTATGACTCAATAACAGAAAGCACAAAGTCTGAAGATTCAGGTAAACCTTCATGCAATGTTCAACACTGACAGGCAACTATTGGGAGTCACGACCATGTACAGTTCCTGGAATATAGATGTTGCATTAACTCAGAGCATGCAGCCACCTGTAATCCCAGATCCTGCCCAAAAGAAAATTGGAATTGCCTCTACGATCCGTAAAAGGAGGTGCCTTGTCATCTCATCCTTGGAACCATGTTTCAGTTGTATTGTCATGCAGAGGTAATGGATTTCTCTTCTCACACCTAGAAAAATATTTAAGAAGTGAAGGAGACTGTAATCATTTCTCTTTTTTTTGAGATACAATCCATTTTTGTCCCATTAATGCAGTATGCCATATATTTTATTTATGCCATTGGATTCTGGATCATTACTACTTCCCTCTGGCGGACAAGTTTTGTGCTGTATTACTGATTAATATCTCATTATTGCTTTGAAACCTCTTGAGACATTTATATGCACCAGCTATCAATGGAATTTGAGAGGTCAGTTTTGAGTTACCGAGGCATAACGATATATTAATTGATTCTAATTCCTGCTGTAAGCTTTTAATTAGCTGTAGGTAGATGCATGGCACTTGTTATTCCCAATTACATGGCTCTCCTTCCACATCAACTTGCTCTGCATTCCCTACCTCCATAACACTCTTTAGCACTCCAATCTCTGTTCACATCTCTATCTACACACGTATCTATCTACCTACCTACATATCTAGCTATATATCTATCTAGCCATCTAATTATCCATCCACTGACCCTTCTACCGATTCATCGTCCGATCTATGTACCCCATGATCTGTCTGTCTATCTATCTATCTATCTATCTATCTATCTATCTATCTATCTATCTATCTATCTATCTATCTATCTATCTATCTATCTATCTATCTATCTATCTATCTATCTATCTATCTATCTATCTATCTATCTATCTATCTATCTATCTATCTATCTATCTATCTATCTATCTATCTATCTATCTATCTATCTATCTATCTATCTATCTATCTATCTATCTATCTATCTATCGATCGATCTATCGATCTATCTATCTATTATCTATCGACTCATCCCATCGTACAAAAGTCAGCTATGAATAACAATATCTCTGTAACCTGATTTCTGACTTCTCCGTCGATCTCTGCACACTTACTTTCGTTCAAACGTATCAATGTGCAAATCGGAAACTTAGTATTTCCATAACCCGGCCATCGCTGACTATTTTCCACATTTCTGGATGAACTTCAAAGCAGATGCTTTCAAAGCACTTTTTGCAATTCTATAATATTTATTTTGTCCATCAGCATGTTATTGTTCAATCATTTGTTCATCATTTTCTATATGTTCTGAGCGAGAATTCTAACTTCCAAAAATAGATTCCATGCGGCACTCAAAACTCTTCAAGAGGATGAACGTCCTGCCCATTGAGGCTTTTCAATCCATATTATTTCCTGCACTTTGGGATGTTCCCAGCTGAGGTTCCAATGTTTACAACTAGTCAGTAGTACAAACCAAATAGCTGTTGAACCTTTTGTTTATAACCTGTCACAGGAAAAAAAGTCGCATCCTCTGTCTGCCTACCTGCCTGCATGTCTGTCTATCCATTTCTACTTGAAAAATTCATCCATGCTTTGTCATGTCAAACAAACACACATGGTAATTACGATATCCCTGGATGTGAAAACAGAACTCCGATAAGAAACATACAGATTTAGAACCCATTTATGAACCTCTCAGAAGTCGAACCGAACATGATGCCACCCACCACAACAAACCAAGGCACGTCAGGAGCAAGATCACAGAATAGCAATACTTCACTGGAGGCTCACTGATAATTCTACCGAGCATGGCAATGAAACTTTTGAAAGCAAAACCATTAGCACAACGAGCAAAACAACAACCTGCTCCACAAGCGGAGCTGCAAACCTTGTCAAAAAATCTCAACATGTCCGTGTCTTCAGCAAGTTTTGCTCAGGAATGTTGCACTCAATACCCCCACAAGTATCTGCGCATTCAGAGAATATAGGCAGTTATATTTATACAGGCAATCACACCCAGACTTTCATGGTCTGCTGAGGATTTGTATTATTCTCCATGTCCACAAAATAATCTGCAAACTGATGCAAATTTGCACACAATGTCGGTTTTGTTTTTGTCACTTCCTGATATTATGTTATTTTAGGCATTTGTTGGCATGTAATCGAAATAACTGTTTATTAGATTACATTTGATTAGATTATATTACAGTGTGGAAACAAGCCCTTCGGCCCAACAAGTCCACACCGATCCGCCGAAGCGTAACCCACCCATACCCCTACATTTACCCCTTACCTAACACTACGGGCAATTTAGCATGGCCAATTCACCTGACCTGCCCGTCTTTTGGACTGTGGGAGGAAACCGGAGCACCCGGAGGAAACCCACGCAGACACGGGGAGAAAGTGCAAACTCCACACAGTCAGTCGCCTGTTTATTTCGAAAAACAAACTGAAATAAAAGAGGGTCTTTTGTTCAACTGACTGTCGTTGAGCATTTGAATTCACTCTGTGTAAAATGTTTCAATACTGCAATACCTCAATGTGCACTGGGATGCTTCCTGATACTGTCAATGTGTGTCGCTACAATGGTATGGCAGAGAAGATTCACCATTTCCCATCAACCATGTGAATCCTTGCATCGATTGATCCAGGCTGGTACAATGCGTTTGTCATTGGGACTTAAGAATGCCAGATGAGGAAATTCCCCCAAATTTACCATCGGTCGTGCAGTGTATTGGAAAGATGAGTAGACTGACAAAGAAGCGTTATGAAATAACTGTTGCAGTTTTTGGATTAAACTCAGCATATCTGGCAGCACCTGTGAAGAAAGAAACAAAGTTAATGTTTCAAGTTGAGTGTGACTGTTCTTCACAACTCACCGGTATAGAAAGGCTTTTTTATTTAATGTTTCTGAAAGAAGTAGAGAAGATGCGAAGACAACAGGTAATGACGAGGCCTGGTACAAAAACAAACCATTTGTTAATGATGTTGAAAGAGAAATAGGGATGTTTAATGGGTGTTCATTGAGGTGTGAAGGGACAAAACGAGTCATGACTATGGAATCCAGTATTGAGTCTTGGAGTCCGCAAAGTGCCGAACAATGAAAATGACATAAACAAAACGGAAGCTCGAGGAAAGGTTTCGAGACTATGGTGACAGAAGATCATATTGCACAATGAGACAAAAAAAAAGAGTTGTTGGGGTTATTGCACAAACGAGACATAACATTGTTCCACAGTGAATGAAAATGGGCAGTAAACGGTTCAAATGAAGTCAGTCACTCTGAAAGAATTAAGAACACTCTGAGGAAAAATAAGCTTCGAAATTAATGACAATGTTCATCATCTGAAGTTGTGAATCTGAATGTTGAGCAAAGAAGGCTGTAAAAGTAGATGGAAATGGAATCAAAATACTAATGATGTTAAATGTTTGTTTGGAATATTCAGACACAATTATTTTTCAGGTATTGGGTGTCTTGTTGAAATCCTGTTTGGTGTACTACAGGAGATGGTGAAATGCCAATTCATCAGACTGTGGCACATCTTCACCATTGAATCTGTGATGCTCGCAACTTGCATAACTTGATTTTAGATTAGATTACTTACAGTGTGGAAACAGGCCCTTCGGCCCAACAAGTCCACACCGACCCGCCGAAGCGTAACCCACCCATACCCCTACATTTACCCCTTTTACCTAACACTACGGGCAATTTTAGCATGGCCAATTCACCTGACTTGCACATCTTTGGAGTGTGGGAGGAAACCGGAGCACCCGGAGGAAACCCACGCAGACACGGGGAGAATGTGCAAACTCCACACAGTCAGTCGCCTGAGGCGGGAATTGAACCCGGGTCTCTGGCGCTGCGAGGCAGCAGTGCTAACCACTGTGCCACCGTGCCGCCCAATTTTGTATTCCAATGTATATACACCCTGAAGAAGTGACATGCTGGAGCGCTGAAAATGTCTCAAGTAAACGTTTATAGGATATTTCAAATGTTCTTTGCATTTCACAAGCAAACATAAGTGTAACTTGAAAGCTAACAAAGTGAGCAATTAAATCAGTAAACATATTGTGGTCAAAGGATGGTATGCTTTTCCAATTGCCTCTCCGCTCACCACTGCTAATAGCAGATGGAGACTTCAAGACAAATTATGTCGACTTGAGTGATATCAAGTCAAAGCGTATTCAGATCAGTCGAATTACATAGGATAACGTGTAGAAAGAGCAGTATCAATTTCAATTGCAGTATAGGTATCAGATGTAAATCGACCTGCTCTTCAAATGTTTTGTTCCGTGCCACGTCATGTTAACCTGAATCCTTCCAAGTGGTCTTGTGCAATGATCAAATTCATTTGAAACTGAGTTTGGAAACGATAAAAACATATTTAAACACTGAATGATCTGCTTCTGGGATGTCGGACAGTCAATGAAAGAGAGACAGATGATGAGAAATGATATATCTCCTTGGAGTTCCCGCTCCAGGCAGGTGTCTCCATGTGTGCAGGTGTGTTATGTTTTCTCTAATCATAGAAGCATAAAAATATTCTCAGCATTACCAATGTTATGCTCACTTGAAGATTCGAAATTAAATAATCACATGTTAATGAGAAACAACCATAGTTATTTATAAGAAAGAAAAAAAACAAGTTATTTCGATGCACTGGCTGGAAACTGATTCGAACTATTTGAGAAGACTCCAATGACACAACGCTCAGTGAATGCTTCGTCGCTGTAATATTGTCTGAGGCATGGTACTGACGTTTTAGGATCAGGTCTCAACTGCCCTAAAGACGTGTCCAAACATGCCGAGCAGTTTAGTTGATACATTCCATTCTTTATAAATAATAGTTTACGTGATAATGCGTAACATATTGTAAAGCAGGGATATCAAGGGCCCAGAAGTGGTTTCCGACGCAGCTAATGTACATCAAATTTCCCCAGTTTAGATCTCGAACAAGGCTAAGTAACCATGACAGAATGAATTACTAAAGGAAAAGACAAAATTTAGGACAACACATTTAAACATATCGCAGATGGTCGGCTTGATAGGAATGAATATTCCACACAAACGTTGCAACAATCTGTTGTTAAGCTTAGATCGACCCAAATATGCAGAGTTCGTTTTCTCCGTTAAATGTCAAGAATTGAAGACAATGATGAATGACTTCCTTTTTGACACTGACAGTTTTCAGCAAGCCAGCGAGCCTGTGTAGGAACGCTGCATGCCACTGATTACTGTGGTGAACAGTGTCCATGGTTACACATGACTCATAGAAAAATATGAAAGTGACTGAGGCAAGATGCATTATGGTCGCCATGTACCAAACAAAAGCGTAGCAAACTTAGTTTGCTATAGAAATAATCTCTATACATTTTATTTGGACTCTGTCCACCTATTAACCCTCTAACAGTTTGCAACTAATCACTCTTCATTGCTCTCTCTGCGCAGACTTGTATTAACAGAAATCAAATTAACTGCCATTCTCCTTCATCAGATTATAACTCACATTATTTCCAGAATCTCAGTCTTTAACCATGCACCACCTTCTTTTCCAAAAGAAATTCTGCGCATCTGTTCACCTTGTATTAATCTGAAAATGATGGAAAGCTTCCCCTTTTCTCCATAACCCTGCATAAATCTCTCATCATAACACTTTGTAATCATCATCGGATGGCGGTATCGCTGACCAGGACACTATTTATTTGAGTATTACCATTCCTAAATTACCATGTGGGGGTGGCGGGTGGGTACTTTTTTAAATTTCATCATTCCCTGTGAAGATACTGACAGGCATTGTTGGAAACGATACCAGGATTTGCAAATATCAACTATGAAAGGAATGTTGGTCGAAATCTGTGTCAGTATTGTGTATGGCTTAGAAGAGCATTTGCAGTTGGCAAAGTGAATATGCATTGGCGTCCCTTGCGATTGTCGCTGTTTCAGTATCGCAGTTCGGAAATTAATGTCATCAAAAATCTTTGGATGTGAATTTAGTGCATATTACACACTTTTGGAATTGTGTGCGACTGTCGTGCTCGTTGAAGGTGATTGATGAGGTGCCAATCAAATGGACATGCTTTGTTTGGCTGGTGTCAGCTTCTATCATGCTGATGAAGCTGCACTCATCTGAGTCAATGGAAAGGTTTCATCACATATGGGAGTACTGATGTGTAGTTATAGCGAAAACATTGTGAAGTCAGGAGTTCAATTATGCAATGCGAAATTGTAACTTTCGGGTGTGTTCTGGCAGCAATGGTATTTATGTGATTGATGCAGTCAGTTTTGGCTAAATACTAAACACTAAGATATGGATAACACAGATTTGAGAACTGTTAATAACATTGAACGTGAAGAGGCAATGGTGAGATTTTTTTCCTGATGATGATGAGTCAGTACTTATTTCCTGTGCTGTTTGGCACTTCAGTTCAAAGCCCCAATGCTGTCAAGGACTTTCTCTGTTTGTCTATGGACTTTTCAGAATCCGAGCAGTCCTAGGTAGGGCTTAACTTTGTAGAATAATAAGCAAACATTGCCATTTCTCACCTTGTGATGCAAGATGATGATAATTAAACCTGTGGCATTTCCCTGTTCTTCTTCAGTCCTGAACAATAACACCAGAGCTCAACTTCCTCTACTTTACCCCATATGCCTCTGCAAATAACTGTACTGCCTAATCACCCGTCATACATTGCAACAATCCCGAAGTAGTTTTACAATTCTCCAACTCTCCATAGGCTGTAAAAATGACTGCGAACTACATCGCTCACTCGACGGCCCTTGGTCCAATATCTTGGCTAAATTAACTCAAATGGTCTGCCTTCTCTCGCAACCCTGTTTCAAAACTAAATTAAACTCAATGCCGACCTTTCTTTATAATGCACTGTGACAGCTCAATGACGCTGCTTTCTCAGTAGCCATTGCACAATGTAAATCTGATTCCCCTCTCTCATCGTTGCCACATATAAATACAGGAGAACCCCACAGATTCACGCAACCTTGAGAAACACTTAAGGTCATAACCCATGCTGTATCTCATTCTTTATGCACAATTCTGCGTCGAATGAATGGAAGGTTGCCCCTCGTTCTGCTGTAGTCTTATAGCGGTTGAACACTGATTCCAATTTCAAACGTTTGGCTAATTGAGGCATAATGTCGTGCATTAATGAACAGATAAATTTCATGCAGCATTTTCATACACTTTGAGCTGTCGTTTTTTCACAACTATAATAAAATTCTCCGAGAAATTGTTGGTTAGAATTCTCTGCCTATGGAATAGAGGAAATTTATTTGAGGGCAGAATACCTCTCGGGGCGATTTGACAGAATCAAAGTCAGCCCACTTTACGGTTTCATCATTTAACTGTCCTTTAAATTCAATGGAAATGATACGGGATGTTTCATTGAGTCCCATTAAGTTAAGTGATTAAACCTATTTTCCTGGTCAATATGGTGGGCTTTCAATGTCATTCATTTGTGAACCTGGTGCTGACATTTTTTTACAACATGTAAGTGCTCATTTCCTTTGATGAGCTAATAATTATTTCGATAGAAACGCTTCGCACATTAGAGCAAAAGATGAGGCTTATGCTTATCCATCTTTGCGTACTCCAATGTTCCCAGCATTGCAGATACAATTTTCAGACAATTCGATTCACTCCACGTGATATCAAGAAGCTATAGGTGACACTCGATACTGCAAATGCTATAGGCCCTGACAACATTCCGGAAATCGTAGTGAAGACTAGTGCTCCACAACTTACTCCTTCCGTAGCATAGCTGTTCCAGCACATGTACAACACTGGGGTCTACCCAACAATGGTCGCACATTGCCCAGGTATGTCCTGTACACAATAAGCTGCACAAATCAGTCCCATCAGTCTCCTCTCGATCATCAGTGTAGCAATGGAAGGTGCCACCAACAATGCTACAATAGCACATGCTCAGCAAAAACCTGTTCAGTCATGCTCAGTTTGGTACCCGCTAGGGCCACCCAGCTCCGGATCTCATTCCAGCTTTGATTCAAATATGGACAAAAGATCTTAATTCCAAAGGTGAGGAGAAGGTAACAGTCCTTGACATCGAGGCAGCATCCCACTAAGTTTGTCATCAATGAGTCCGAGCAAAAATTGAATCAATTGCTATCGGGGCAAAGCCCAACTGGTTGAAGGCATACCTGGAACATCAGGGGATGCTCGTGGCTATGGAAGTTCAGTAATCTCAGGTCGAAGGCATTTCTGCAGGATTTCATCAGGCTACTGTCCTTGGCCCAATCATCTTCAGCCACTTCATCAATAACCTTCATTCCATCATAAGGTCTGAAGTGGGAATATTCGGGATGATTGCAAAATGGTTTGCTTCATCCGTGACTCCTCACGTACTGAAGCATTCTACCTTGAAATGCAACAAGATCTGAAACAAATACTGGGCTAACAAGGAGGAAATAACATTCATGGATTAGTGGCGCTGGAAAAGCACAGCAGTTCAAGCAGGAAAATTGACGATTTGGGCAAAAGCCTTTCATCAGGAATACAGGCAGAGTGCGTGAAGGGTGGAGAGATAAATGAGAGGAGGGTGGCCTTCAGGCACTCTGGGTGTATTCCTGATGAAGGGCTTTTGCCAGAAAAGTCGATTTTCCCGCTCCTCGGATGCTGCCTGAACTGCTGTGCTTTTCCAGCGCCACTAATCCACGACTGTTATTTCCAGCATCTGCAGTCATTGTTTTTACCTAGGAAATAAAACTCGTGTCAAATAAATGCCACGCTATGAAAAGCACCAATAAGAGGCAATCTAATCACCACCCATTGACATTCAATGGTGTTACTGTCACTGTGTCTACCATCATCAACATCGTGGGGGTTGACATTGACCAGAAACTCAACTGGATTCAGCATAGGAACATAAATGCCACAAGAACAGGTCAAAGGCTAAAAATACTGCGGCAAGTAGCTCACTTCCTGACTCCTCAAAGCCCACCCAGAATCTAAAGCTGCAGGTCAGGAGTATCTTGGAATACCCCCCCCCCCCCCCACTTGCCTTGATGAGTGCAGCCCCCAAAACACTCAAGAAACATGACTCCAACGGAAACAAAGCAGCCCAATTGATTGGCACCGTATTCGGAAGCATCCACTCACTTTACTGCCGATGCTCAGTAGCAGGAGTGTATACTATTAACAAGATGCACTGTGGGAATTCGCCACACACCTTCAGACATCACTCTCCATACCCAAAAAAATTTCGATCTGTAAATTTAAGGATATCGGAACACCACTACGTTCAAATTTCCTTCCCAGACATTCATTGTCCTGACTTGGAAATATATATCCGTTCCTTCACTCTCGTTTGTTCAAAGTGCTGGAATTCCCTCCCTAATGGATTGTGTGTGAACTTCGTGCAAATTAACTGCAGTGGTTCAAGACGAGAGCTCATCAACGACCTCTGAAGGGCAAAAGGGATGGGAAAAGTACTGATCAGCCAGCGACACCTATAGTCAACAAATGAATAGATAAAAATAGAAAATAGGAGCAAAATGGTTGGTTTTTGGGCCTTTCCTATCTTGTCTACTATTTAATATGATCATTGGTCGTCATCTATCTCCTGCCTCACAAAACCAGGGACCTGGTTTCAATTCTGCATTTGGGTTCTGTCGGTGTTGAGATTACACCTTCTCCTCATGTCTGTGTGGGTTTCCACCGCGTGCTCCAATTTCCTCCCACAGTTGAAAGAGGTAGAGTTTAGCTGGATTGTACTGGCTAAATTGCTCATAAATTTCAAGGGTGCGTAGGTGAGGTGCATTAATCCTGGGACATGTAACCTCACAAGGAAAGGGTTGCGTGTGGGTGTGGGTGGGGTTCTGTTCGGAAAGTCGACATAGACTTGCAGAACTGAATGGCCTGTTTCCACACTGTCGCAATTTTAAAAACAATCTGCCTGTTCCAGCTTTTGTCCAAACTCTCTCACCCCTTTGTCTGTCAGAATAATATTGAACTCGTTCCTTAAAATATTCAATGCTTGGCTTCATTCATTCTTCATTTTTCTAAACCGTGGATATAAACCGAATCATTCTAATCTTCCTTCATACATTAGCCCTGCCTTCCCAGTAAGCAAAGCGCTGTACAGGTAGTTTAGAGAAAGGAAAATAAATGCAAAGTTTTCCAGTGATTCTTCTTTATAGACCATCTTGGAGGCAGGGATTTTGAATGATTAATTTCAAGCGCCAACATGCAACTATTCCAAAGTAAGATCTAATTGCATGTCAGATATTTCTTTTGCTAGATCTTGCATTTTCTATCTTCAATTTGCTCCCGGATGCCCTTCTGGTCTCAGTTTATTTCTGTATCAGTTAATATATCGCACCGTTATGTAAAATGTGCACATGTTCAAAATCAACGTCCAGAATTACATGCATTTATGGAGCGTATTTCGATTTTTTTATCACATTCTATCTGTAGCGCACACTTTCTGATCAGGGCCAGCACTCAAACTTCTTATTTTCATTTGAGACGTAGAAACTGTTCCTCAACGTCAGAGAGCGAAAAACATCTGATGTATTCAAAAGGAGCCGGACAGGCTGCCTTGAGGCGTGATCTGTTGCTTTTTATATAAAGTTACAGAAACAATGAAGGCAAGCGCAGTTTCTGCATATGCATCTCCCTCGTTACTTGGCTGTTTAACTGGTCAGGAAACGGATGCAAGTACAAAAAAAAGTTAACTTGCAATCATTAGTTATATGACGATTGTGTACTGGCTGGGGAGAGCTTACACGGCGGAATTGTGAGAAATATTTCTATATGCGAGAAAAAAAATCAGATTGCTAAATCCTTTAACGTTTTCTACATGTTTCATCACTGAAAAATCATTGACACTTGTCTGAGGTTATATGAGCAGGGCAGTACCATGATATTTCAACTCTTTTGTGCATGTATATACGTAAATTGTGCTCTGTCAGCGAGTCGGAAGAAGTTGCATAATCGTCATGTTGAACTTAATTCACTTGTCTCGAGCCTTTTGATCAAACGTTTTCTGTGGTTATGAATCTGAAGAATGATGAAGAGGCGAATTGCAAAGAAAGATAGAAACGAGTAGATTGTTGGAGAGCGATAGGGACACAGTTTGTGAGTGGGCCTGAAGCTACCAAATGCGGAATAATTCGGACTTACTGACTGAGGCAGATACTTTTGATGACTTTGTGATTGGAAATAGTGAGATTTGCAAGCAGAATGGGTCATTTTTTCTGAAAAGATCTGTGATGATCTCACCTGCCCGGCCCTGAGATAATGAATATTGTCCTGTACTAATGTTGCTGGAATTAAGAAATGTGTGAACCAGTTCCGAGGCACAACGTGTTGTGCAGCATTCAGCGAGATAAAGAAAGAGAGACAGATTGAGATCATAGATAAAAAACGACCACAGATTTAGTAGAGGTGCAAAGGTACAAAGGCCATTTTGTTTCTCGGTTATTAAGTGCCACTTCAATGGCGGCTCAGAGGATGACACTCCTGCCGAAGAGCACTGAAGACAAGCATTCGATTTCAACCTTGGGCGATTGTCTGTGTAGAGTTTGCGCATTGTCCCCTCTTCACTTTTAATCTTTGGTACCTCTCACAATCAAATAAAGTATATATGGATTAGCCATGAGAAATGCAGGCTTGCAGGGATATTAGAGTGTGGGTCGGCGGGGTTACTTTCAGACAGTCGGTTGTGGGTGTCATTGGCCGAATGCTCAGCTTCCACACGGTCGGGACTGTATGATGAATGGCAGGCGAGAAGAACAATGAGTAAAATGGACAGATATACAGAGCAAGTGATATTTTGCTGTGGAGAATTTCGCCAATGTTGCATTATTTCTGGTCACTGCCCTTCCATTGTCATTGGAAGTGCAATCCAAAACTTTAAGGAAAAATAATTCTTGTAATTAGACTTAAATTTTGGCAGTCAGGTTCCAGAGACAATGTCTTCTGTAAATTATAGAATGGGGAGGAGCTATTTAATCCAACCTGTCCAAATGGCAACAACTTGAGAATAGATTTTTGCGTAACCATGTCATCTTGATGTCATGATTTTGAATTATGCCTAGGGCATTCTCGAGTCGAGGTTTTTTCGCAATGAACACTATTCAAAACCTGGAGATAGCTCTCTCAAAATTGAATGGATTACTAGAATGATAACAACTAAGTCGGCGAGATATTTGCAAGGTAGCGTTGTACCATATCCTGCCAAATTGGCTGAATTTATGCAAGATTCAACTTAAACATTATCTGAATTCATGGAGGAACGGAACAAATAATTTGACCAGCTATCATCAGTTCCTTGGCTCCCATATTACTTGACATACGCTCATTAATCACTAGGTGGCACAAGATGCTGTACCTCAGATCAAACCTGAACGCATCAATTAACCACAGAATACTAACTGCACTCTGCTGGCGCCACAACAATCAGACTTTCTGCTAGATTACGAGTTATTTTGCTTTAATGAATCCTGACAGAAATATTCTGAACATTCTGAGCGAAAGACTTAAAGCAGAACATCTGATTGTTTTTATTCGAAACCATGTATTAAGCCCTCGAAACTAGAAAAAGTATTATACTTTGGGAATTTCTTGGCCGTTTTCCAAGTTCATCTGAATAGTAAAAAGCAGGTCATTGAAACAATCTGATTCTCACATCCATAATATGATCATTGCATTTAACCTCTTGTTTATTGGCTTCTTTGAATTAATTTCAGAATAATTTATCGCAACTTTTCATTATTGTTTGTTCAAACTAACTCAATCGACTTTGATCTAGACAAACTGCTCAGCGTTCTTATGATTCCCTTTTTAGGTAACGTGAGCACATATTAAATTTTAACAGGAAAGTGCTTACATAACTGTAGCACTTAATGACGTTTTCTCTGAAACGGTTCCAGATTTTGGATGAAGTAAATTTCGCTTTCTATTAGAGGAGCTAACGAAGTAACTGCTGTCACGTAGGACTAGTTTCAATCAGTTTCCTGTTCTGTAGATTTTTAAAATAAACTGCACTGAAATTAGCCGACATTACACACTGAAGTTTCATTTTGTTTGCTGATGTCAGTTTTTACATTAAAAGTAACGCTGCATTAACAATACTTCTGAAGGAGTAATAAAAAGTAAAAGTATTATTTTTCAAAGGACACCATGCTGAAAATTGACATTACGTTAAAACACCGAGTTAAAATGTGAAGTAAATAATGCCAAGAAATATTTGCATACGTAATTCTTCTGATCATTTCAAGAATGTACCTCTCAAAGTTTTCAAATGACATTATTGCACAAACGTTTTCAATTTTTTTGAGACTTGTTTCAACAGCAATTTTCTTAATTTCATATTGGGGCAATAACAAAACCTGTAGAACCATCACTGTATCCCATTCCTTGACCTTTGGGCAGTAAGGGGAATCACTTACCCTTCACAGAAGTCTTCTTCTCTGAGCTCTTTTTTTTTAGCCTAAAGCTGATTACTGAGTATGAATTTCTGTACTCTCAACAACAAGTCGACTTTTTCTACACAGCGACTGAGTTTCTCCGACTTCCAGATTTGCAGAATCCGCAGTTTTTGGCTTTCTGTTAAAATGACAACGCCAGATAAATCTGTGGAAATGATAATCCCAAATTGTTGATAGAATGATTCATGCACTCAGGTGTTCCTTTCGAACCCTTGCAGTTCTTTTGCAGATTTCACTCAAGTGTTAGATATTCAGTTTGTAATACATTACTTGGAACTATAGATTGGATTTTGCTGTGCATGAAATTCTGCTACACTCACTCAGTGCTTTTCTGTGGCTCTCCATTTTAAGATGATTTAAATCATTAAGCGCTTTCATTCCAATCCAATGAACTGTGTAGTCTGGAACTACAAGGAATTAATATGCAAGGGAACACGAACAAAGGGAAGATCGCATACAAGTCACTGTTACGGAGTACTATCCACCAGACCTCAATTGTCAGTGAATCAATAACTTGAAAATTCCGTCCAGAAACAGTTGCATGTGCAGCAACAAGACATAAATTTCAAAACTTCAAATAATGAACTCATTTGCAGCTTCTCAAAGGCAATTAATTCTGCATACTTTTTAACCATAACAATGTCTCACACACACCCCAAGAGCGAAGTCAAATATAAATCAACTGACAGCTCTTCAAACTTCCCTAGATGAAGGGATTCCATTTCTTTGATTGCATTTAACACCTATATGTATTTATTTGTGTGTGGCGTCATGGGCATGACAATTCAGTTCGAATTGTACCAGATTAACCCGTTGACAGAAATACAAAGCTGTAAAAATGTTCTAAATGTATTCGTTGGATTAGGCAACAACACTTCAATGATAAATGAAATAAAACTTCCATCATATTTGGAGTCATAGAGACAAAATAACATACAGCATGGAAACAGACCTTTCATTTCAACTCGTCCATGCCAACCAGATATCCGAACCTAATCAAATCCTATTTGCCAGCACTTGGCACATGTCCCTCTAAGCATTTTATATTCATGCATCCATCCAGATACTTTTTAATGCTGTAATTTCATCAGCATCCTCCACTTCCACGGGCAGTTAATTCCATACAGGCATTATCAACTGAGTAAAGATGTTACTCATTAGGTCCCATTTTAATATTTGCCCCCATACGCTCTAATTCTATGCCCTTGTTCTGGACTCACCACAAGAGGGAAAATCCCTTGTGTATTTTGCTGACGTGTGTCAAACATGATTTCATAAACCTCTTTTATGATCTTATATACCTCAGCCTCCAACCCTCCAGGGAAAAACACCCCAGCCTATGCAACCTCTCCCTGTTGCTCAAATTCTCCAAATCTGGTCGCATACTTGTAAAACTTTTCTATACCCTCATCTGTTAAAATCCAGCGTATTATGTTGACGAAATTTAACACTGCGTTGATAGACAAAGAATTTTGATTTTAAGATAGAAGATGAGAAACGTTCTAAGTGAAGATAAATAAAAACCTAGCATGCGATGCAAATGAATTGCAAAGACTTAGCAAGACGGCAGACATTTTAATTATTTGCGACTGTTCATTTAAATAAATCACTCCAAATAGAGCCTTGTCTGCAAATCTCATGAAACTATATTGTAAGAAAGATAGAGAACAAATTTTAAGGTCCAAAGCAAAACATGCATTTCATTAATGGCTAAGGTGGCACAAGAACTTTTTTTCTGTCCTGAAAGCTGCCCATTTTAAAACAATGTCACTTCTGACACTCTGGTATAAATTAGTTCACGTTGTAACTTTGGTGGATATTAGTTTTCAAAGATTACATTGTATTGACATAAAGGATACAATTCATATTTTAACTACAACTAAAGATATTTTGCAAGTGGCAATGTAAGTTGTTTGTTGCCTGGTGTTTCTCGGAAAGTCAATGGCTCATCTAAAAATATTTTTCCAAGGGCCTTAGAATTTTTTTTTTCAATTATGTTCAAGTTAGCGATACCTACCAGGAAAGTAAATACCCCAAATAATGCTTATCCAAGCTTTGAAACATTAATCCAGTTTTGGCAGTTTCACTCCCGAGCAGCCATGATAATCTTGAGACCATTCCTAGTTTTCGGAATTTGAACCGCTTTTGCGACTGACAGAATCAAAGTGCATGTTATGTCCATGACATTGATAAAGGGGAAATGCACAAAGGTAGCTTTCTTGTCAATGTATATCTTTCTATGCAAAGGCTATATTGAAGATTTCCTGATTTGAATCACTAATTTCTGAGGGAGGTGGCTGAGGAAATAGCGGAGGCGTTGGTTGAGATCTTTCAAAAGTCACTGGAGTCAGGGAAAGCCCCGGGTGATTGCAAGATCGTTGTTGTAAACCCCTTGTTCAAAAAGGATCAAGGCAAAAGTTGGAAAATTATAGGCCAATTGGCCTAACCTCTGTTGTAGGTAAAAGTCTAGACTCCATCGTTAAGGATGAGGTATCTAAATTCTTGGAAGAGCAGGGTCGGATAGAACAAGTCAACATGGATTTAGTAAGGGGAGGTCGTGCCTGACAAACCTGTTGGAGTTCTTTGAAGAGGTGACAAGTAGGTTCGACCGGGGAAACCCAGTGGATGTGGTCTACCTAGACTTCCAAAAGGCCTTTGATAAGGTGCCACACGGGAGGCTGCTGAGCAAGGTGAGGGCCCATGGTGTTCGAGGTGAACTACTGGTATGGATTGAAGATTGGCTGTCTGACACAAGGCACAGAGTTGGGATAAAAGGTTCTTTTTTCGGAATGGCAGCCGGTGACAAGCGGTGTCCCGCAGGGTTCAGTGTTGGGGCCGCAGCTGTTCACGTTATATATTAATGATCTGGATGAAGAGACTGGGGGCATTCTAGCGAAGTTTGCCGATGATACAAAGTTAGGTGGACAGGCAGGTAGTACTGAGGAAGTTGGGAGGCTGCAGAAGGATCTAGACAGTTTGGAGAGTGGTCCAGGAAATGGCTGATGGAATTCAATGTGAGCAAAGGCGAGGTCTTGCACTTTGGAAAAAAGAATAGAAGCATGGATTACTTTCTAAACAATGAGAAAATTCGTAAAGCCAAAGTACAGAGGGATCTGGGAGTGCTAGTTGAGGATTCTCTAATGGTAAACATGCAGGTTGAGTCCGTGATTAAGAAAGCGAATGCAATGTTGTCAATTATCTCAAGAGGGTTGGAATATAAAAGCACTGTTGTGCTACTGAGACTTTATAAAGCTCTGGTTAGGCCCCATTTGGAGTACTGTGTCCAGTCTTGGTCCCCACACCTCAGGAAGGACATACTGGTACTGGAGCGTGTCCAGTGGAGATGATCCCTGGAATGGTAGGTCTAACATGAGGAACGGCTGAGGATACTGGGATTGTATTCATTGGAGTTTAGAAGATTAAGGGGAGATCTAATAGAAACTTACAACATAATACACGGCTTGTAAAGGGTGGACGCTAGGAAATTGTTTCCGTTAGGCGAGGAGACTAGGACCCATGGACACAGCCTTAGAATTAGAGGGGGTAAATTCAGAACAGAAATGCAGAGACATTTCTTCAGCCAGAGAGTGGTGGGCCTGTGGAATTCATTGCCACAGAGTGCAGTGGAGGCTGGGACGCTAAATGTCTTCAAGGCAGAAATTGATAAATTCTTGATGTCACAAGGAATTAAGGGCTACGGGGAGAATGCGGGTAAGTGGAGTTGAAATGCCCATCAGTCATGATTGACTGGCGGAGTGGACTCGATGGGCCGAATGGCCTTACTTCCGCTCCTATGTCTTATGGTCTAATGTATTTGACAGCAACCATTAGCATCGATCATTTCTTCCATCCACAGAATACTATGAAGAGGGAATCTATAGTGATGCGAACTAAAGAGCAAATGAATGTTTATTTCCGGCTTCAATGTTTGTTTTGGAATGTTCTACTATCTATTTTGTAGCTTACGTCTATGTTGTTTTTTGTTCCATAGGGACGCCTGAACGCTGTGTCGCAAAGAAATTCAAGATTTCTGGGAAGACTGACATTCTGAGATTCGTATTGATGAGTTCAAGGATGTGGTAGGAACGCTTTTCGTGTTTCATTTCGTGGAAATGTTGATAATTAATAATGGCCAGGATGAGAAACCATAGCGCTCTTGTAATATCCAGCCTAATCATAAGAGCAGTCAGTCATTTATTCTCAATTTATTTCGATTTATGTTTTGCAATTTCGACAGTTCATTGGTTTGTTGCATTTATGTGGAATTCTGCTTAACAGTACAGTGAAAGATGGAGAATTGAATATGCAAGATAAGAGAAGCAGTTAAGCAAGCAGTTTAAATCGCTTTTTTGAGATTGTATCTTGATACAGGTTGTAGTTTCTGATAGTGTCACTGGTCGGTGGTCGTCACTGCTACACGTTCCTACACTCGTATTGAACACAAACCGGAAGTAAACGTTTCGTGATTTTGCAAAACGATGTGTGATTCACCTATAGTAACAAACTTAGAATGAGAGGCCAATCGGAAGTAGGAAACGACTGTCTGTGATCACATTTAGTAAGCAACGAATAAATCAATATTATTAAACTGCGTCACGAAATGTGAAATTATTTCAGGTTAACTGTCCTTGACTAATGTAAATCTATCATGGCGCAATATTCATTGCCATCCATGGAATTTTATACGAGCGTTTTATCAAGAATAACATCCTATTTCAATGGTATGCATCAGTCCTTAACATTTATGGAACGCTTGAATAGACTGGATCTTTGTGAAACAGTGTGTAACAGCATTGAACAAAATAATTTGAATCCAGGTGTTATCTACATTTATGTTAAGTGGATCCTGCATTTAGGTGAAAAGAAAACGCTTGTTTCCAGCACAAATAGTTTGACTTTAAGAGAACGTTAAGTTATTTAAATGAATTTCTTTCTGCCCTTTTGACTAAGTTACATAAATTGTTATCGATAATCTTTGGAATATTTTGCTTTGAAATAATACCAAACTTTAAGTATTTTAAGCTGTCTTTCTCTCCCACTTACTTTGGCGATCTATAAGTTTGAAGCAGAAATAAGGAACATTAGGAGGGAGGACGATATGTTTTCCATTATTACACCAAAGAATGTGCACGCAAATGTCTCAGGACAATCAAAGAGGAAAAACAAATACTATATTTTAGTATTATAGCATATATATTGGAAAATATAGCACTTATTTTCCACTCTGATTGCCCTGAGAAATGTGAACGACTTTTAACTGCATTTTGAAATAGCCTCACAAAATGTTCAGTTGCACCAAATCCTCGAAAGTTCTCAGCTGAATCCAGACAGGCAACTGTCACTAAATAAGACAGAGGAAACGGCAACAGCAGATCCATCTCCGTCGAACATGCATGGCCGAGTATCTGACGATTAGAGCTCGATTTAAGAAACTGATACACAGATGAGTGAGAAATGAGCCTGACATTGTCATATGCACAGAATCAATTTCCCAAACACCCCCATCACTACGTCGAAGCTACTAATGTCCCGTTTATATGGCATAGACAGCAGAGTGGGTGACGCATTGGAAACTCGGTCAGGAGCGACATTGACTCTACAGTTCATGAATTCTCATGACATCAGGTCAACAACATGCAGGGGAATCCCGTCAGTCCAAACAAACAGTACTCTCCCATTTTGAGCACGAATTGAAAGAAGAACTAGAGTGTAGTAACATATAGAACAGGTGGTGGGGTGACCGATAAGAGGAAAAAGATACTTGACCTCATCTTCATTAATATGTCTGCTGTTATTGCACCTTGCTATGACAGTGTTGGTAAGAGTGACCAATGCACAGGCATGTCATTATAGCACAAAGCATTGCCATAGTGATCATAGCTGCATTTGTGTTGTGTACAATTGCCCTCTTGCTAAATATGATAGACATAGAATAGATCTAGCAAATCAAAAGGGAGCATCAAAGCAGCGGCATGCAGAATCATCAGCAGAAAATTGTCCTCCAATGAACTTGCAACCTCATAATTTGGCATAGCCAATCTACAAGAACCTTCATCAAAGGGGTTCGTCACTTGTTCAATTACACATGCATGAAGGAATATTCGGAGCAGCGCAGAGTGATTTTATGTTTCCTATTTATTCTTTTATACCAAACTTTTTTATTATATAACAAATATTTAAATATCTGGAAATTGATGTTTTGTACCTAAAATGCTGATAGAAGATGTAGAAAAGCACAGTGATAGAGTGCCTTCCTCTGGGCTGTCGAGGCCTGCATTGACACCCATCTGCTCCACTGGTTTGTACTGTCATCTCTGAACTTAATTAGATAAAACAATGTAAAGTGAGATTTGCTTATGGGAAAAGATAACCTTTCACTTTTCTCTAAAAGCAATTTCGGGTGGGAATGGTACTGTTTAGGATTACTCTGCAGCTGCAGTGCTCAGTCACTTGCCTTGAACGTGACCGATAGCTTTTTTTTTATTTACAATAATCTGTATGAGGATTCTGTATCAATACTGGGACCTTTGCTGTTTGATATGTACATTAACGACTTGAACGGGAATGCAGAAGCACTATCTAGCATGTTTTTGGATGACTCGACAATTGGTGGTATTGTTGGTAGTGAGCAGTTTTTCTTTCTCTGAGCAGAGTCTGATATTGATCATCAGGTCAATTGGGCAGATAGAATGTAGTTCTATATAATATGAAGTGATGCACCTAGGGAGATTCAGTAATGGAAAAACACATATAACAAATCGTACAACCTTAGGAAAAACTGAGGAACAAAAGGAACTTGGTATGTAAGCCTACAGAAACTTGACGTTGCCTGCAGAGGTGGAGTGGTAACGAAGCATATGGGATATTTGTCCTCAAAAACAAAGGCGTAGAATGTGGAAGAAAGTAAGTCTTGTTGCAACTTTAGCAATCAAGCAGGTTAGATTACAGAGAGAATATTGTGTACAGTGCTGGTTGCCGTATCACATGGATGATGTGACGAGAGTTGAGAGGACGTCGACGAGATTCGCCAGGATGTTATCTGAGATGAAAATAATAAGGAAAGACTGGACAGCTAGGTTTATTTTCACTGCAGCAGAGGAGGCTGATGGGATTGGAGTAGATGGGATTGAGGTACACAAAATTAGAAGATGCAGAAGAATAGGAGATTGTGAGATTTTATTGCCCCTACAGTTCACGTCCATAACAGCATGTGGCAAAAGTGCATGGGATGGAGTAAGTGGCTTCAAGTTGGCCTGAGGAAATTTTCTTTGATACAGGCGGTGTGCAAATATCGAAAATGCTGCCTGAGAAAATCGTGGGTGCAGTCTCATAACATTTAAGATGCATCTGGTTGAATAATTAACGTGCCAGAGTACAGGAGGCTATGCAGCAAGTGCAGTTCAAAGGGATAAGTAAAGTTTAATGTTTGGCTAGTATACTTCTTTTTTTATTTTCAAAATAAATGTAGCCTGTTGCATTCCAGAGACAATTTGATTGGTAGAACTACCCAAATTAAAATCCAACATACACTTTATTCATCCACTGTCGTTAAAGTGCAGCAAAAAATAAAGGTGGAATCGCAATATAATTGCTCAATAAAAAAATTAATGGAATGATAGATATAGTAAATATTGCTGATTGACTTTTCCATGAACACTCCCCTGGCAAAATATAAATTCCGAATACAAATTGTCTCACATGTAACTTCCGTAGCCCAAGAGGAAAGTGTCATAAACAAAACATCCTCAACGTCTCTAGCGACTGGGAGAGAGTTTCAGATTGGATTACTTACAGTGTGGAAACAGGCCCTTCGGCCCAACAAGTCCACACCGACCCGCCGAAGCGCTACCCACCCATACCCCTACATTTATCCCTCACCAAACACTACGGGCAATTTAAAATGGCCAATCCACCTGACCTGGACATCTTTCGGACTGTGGGAGGAAACCAGAGCACCCGGAGGAAACCCACACAGACACGGGGAGAACATGCAAACTCCACACAGTCAGTCGCCTGAGGCGAGAATTGAACGCGGGTCTCTGGCGCCGTGAAGCAGCAGTGCTAACCACTATGCCACCGTGCTGCAGCTTCCAATCCTGCTGAGACACCAGCAGCAGCTGTTGAAACTCAAAACTGCAAGTTAAAAATCCTGGTCTGCTCGAGCTTGTCCAAGCCATTGTCGCTTGTTTCTATTGTGCCAACGTCAATAAAAAAAAACTCAAAGCTTCACAAGTTGTTTATCTCGCATAGACTGCTCGTCACGTGTCCAGAGGTCAGTATCTAAAAGAAAGCACGACCAAACACACTCTTGAACATCGTGGTGCCAGCGTACCTACCTCCCTTACAAAATGAAATATGAATGCAAAATGATGCCTTCATTTTCTGAAACGCTTAAGTCTTACATTATTAGGTCACACATTTCACATACATTGCATTGAATCGAAGCCAATAATCATTAAACATTCAGTGCTAATGTTTACTTTAATACTTTTTATTCTCGTATACATCCATAGTCATCAAAGTCACAACAATGTGTCAGCAATTATGTTCTCTCGTCCTGCCACGTGTGTAGTTTTCGAAATGCATGGCTGCAATAATAAGTTCCACTGAAACAGTCTGTAATTCTTGTGCTTAAGTGTCTCCATAAACATTAAGTGGTTTCATTCCGCACCATACATTTGTCTCAGAAATATTATTGCCAATATACATTTCGAAAAAAATTACAAAGCTGAAGCTTTCCCTTCTCAGTCCTGGCATATTTCTGTTCATGACTTTTCAATTCTCTGGAAACATTCCCAATGAATTGTTTTTTTTTTTTCTGCATTGTGATCTTGCAAGGATACAGCACTGACGGCCATATCATTTGTATTGATACCAAATTTTAATAGCCTCACTTACACTGGAGCGGACTTTAACGCAGCTTTCAAGCTGTCAATGCCTTTGAAAGTCCTCCATCCATTCAAATTTTCTGTACTTATTCAATAAGTAAGTCAGTGTATCAACCACACTCATAAAATGTAGTACGAACATCCGATAAAATACGCACTCAAACCCAGAAACCTTAGCACTGCCTACTTCAACGAGGACAGAGGAAACTCTGAAATAACATTGACTTCATTAGTTTTCCTACACATCTCTACGTTCGCCATTTTAAGTTATTTTGAGATTAGACTTCGAAAAACAGAAATTAAAAATATTCTTTCTCTCTTTCTTCTCTTTCAGTCTTCATTTCCCCTCTCTCTCTGTCTGTCTCTCTCTCTCTCTCTCTCTCTCTCTCTCTCTCTTGCTACCTTTCTTCTGTTAGGGCCTCCATTTCGCTTTAATTTTCATTTGCTTTAAATTGCAATTGAAATGATTCATTTCATTTTCTTTTATTTTTTTCTTTTGCCAGTGTAATTCGTTTATTTTCTTTGGTCCTGCTTCAGGTTGCGACACTTACAATTGAATAGCAGCCATTTCTAAATATTCCAGTCGTATTCTCTGGAAATTATAAATGTTGCGTGCTTGTCATAGTCATCTCCCCTTTCCCCACAGACACTGCCAAACCCAATTCCAAGTCGTTTGCCAATTGTGAAAGCTTTGCCTCGCTCACTTTATGTAAAACACCTCTAGTGAACCTCCTCGACCCCTGGGAAATACTTATCGACTGAAAGAGCAATTATTACACAAGGCCTATTTATACCAACCGAAAGCAACGCCTCAAATGAAAGATACCAACACTCAAAACTTATTACCTTTCAGTAATCCTAAACGGAATCTGGCATTTGAGATTTTGATCTCGAATTTGTTGTGGACCATACCAAACCCTCTCAAATATATGTGGAGTAGATTGTCAGAACGTGGATTTTTTCTCATTTTAAAGGGATGTTTCAAACGTTGCATTCTAAATAAAATTCAATTGGTCCAGCTAAAAGATGTTGAGTTTTACGGTACCGTTAATTTGCAAACAAAATAAAAGTAAAATAAATAATTGGCTTAACTCTGACCCTATTGAAGTTTTTAACACAACAACAAATATATTAACTATTACTAGTTTACTGGACCAATATCGTAGCATCCCAAAACCAAAATCTTGGCTCGGCCAAGTACACAGCAATCGAATTTCTCGCAGGCAATTCTCCATTTCAGGAAGGTAAACATCAAGAAAAAGTCTGAAAGAAAGAGTAGCAGGATGAGACGTACTGAAGGTTCCAAACCCACCTTCAAGACCGCTGCAAGAATTTCTTCTGAAAATCTCAAACAAGAAAGTCTTGTTTCTGTGGAAGCTTGTCGAAAAATATTCAGGCTGCTTTTATTGTTCAAAGCTTTATAAAATATAACCTTAAGGTTTCACAAGTTGATAACCTTATAGACTTTGAAGTAGACAGATGGCAACTCTGATCTCAACCTTGCTTCACATAAAAAAGGGTCAAAATGCACTTGTTAAATCTGTAGTATTGTTGTACTTAGGAGGAAAAGAAGATGGGATTTTATACTGCATCTCAAATGACCTATTTCAAGATGACCTCGTTGCATCAAAGCAAATCTGTATGGAAAGTAGGTCAACATAAATGATTTTTTTAAAAGAAAATCATCCAAATGGCAGTCAGCTTCTAATGGTGTAAGACCAGTTATGTAGATGACGTAAGATCTGATACGTAGATGACATATGTTTTCAGATGCACTGTCATGCCTTTAATCCTTATATTGTACAGATATCTGCAAAGGAAATGGACCCTCTGAGAACGAAACTGTAGAAATGAAAGCAGTAGCGAAAATGCGTTGGTGTAAAATTGAAATAATTATGGAACGGAGAATTACAGAATTAGTTAGAAGGCAAGAAACTGGCAGGTTGACAATTGAAAGGGAAACACGTCATTCGTCACAACTTCAGGCTCATCGTTGAATATCAGTGGTGCAAAAATACTTAAAACCAATAATTGGAGAAAATAAAACAAACATCCCATAGATTAGCTTTAAGTGCAAATTGCAATTCAGGTTTGCAAAAGGCAGACAATGCTTGAGAAACTATTCTTGAAGTTATACAGGAAGCTCATGAAGGGAACGGAGAGTTGTGTTCTCTGAATTGGTTTTACGAAATAGCTTTCTTACTATAGAAAGGTGGGTTTTTCAAGGAAAAAGGTCAGATTGTTGGAATACAATAACCATTCCCCGTGGGAAAATAATACACTGATCATAAAAAAGGAGGACATGCTAATTTTTCAGATTGGTCGAAGTGTTGCGTTTTTAGGTGTACACAAAAGTTAGACTAGCTAGTGTTAAGTAAAAGCTTGAGTCTTGCTGAAAAGAAAAAAAAGAAATTGTTCTGCCGCATTTTATTACGCCCTGGACAGGTCAGATACAGAAATATGAAATTTCAAGCGATTGCATAAAAGTGGAACAGTGAGAAATGATTTTGACCTTTGATTTTTTTAAGTTGATTGAGATACAGTCCAAGCTTAGCAACTCGTGTTTGCAAATTTTCAGAACTTCATAAAGTGTCATGATTTCGCTCACATTTCTTCACAATCGATTGAGCTATGAACGTGAATCATTTTTGACTTGCGTGGGATATGATATATCAATGTACAAGGATAGGTTCCCTGCAAAGAAGGGAGGATATCATACCCCCATGTCTGTGGTGATTACCCAGGAATATGACAAGAGTGTAGCTACCCGTTATTTTTGAATGGCAATGCATTGGTGGATGAAGTTGAACTTCCAAGAAAGCAGCACGTTTTTCACACTCGTAAGTAGGCTGTGTATAGTTGATGGGTTCAGATTCTACATACAAGGATATTTTTTGTGTAGGCGTAATTACCTAACTTATGGTCTTCTTGGCTGTTAAAATAAGTTTACAAAAGGAAACCAGTCCTTTCAAACAAGGTGCAGAGAAAGAAAGTGGCACTTTTGAAAACTTGGCAGATATAGTTCCAAACCAGAATGCATGAACGAGCCCCCTTCAAATCAGGAAAAGTACATTCAGAGTACTTTTGTTCAAACAAAGGACGAGAAACTATGAAGGAGAAAACGAGACAAAAGATGAACTTGGATACAAGCCAAAAACAACCAGTCGGCAAACCTACCAAACAATCGATAAGCTGTTTTCGGGTCAGTTGGGCTGACATACAAAGAATAGAATGAGAAGTCTAAGTTTCGAAACTTTTGCTCAGATTGCAATATTGCGTTTGTAGCTTCCCAGTACATTTCTATTAGTAGAGTCAGAGTCGTAGAGTCAGAGAGTCAGACAGCATAGAAACAGACCCTTCATTCCAATCAGTCCACAAAAACATGATCCCAATCTGAACGAGCCGACTTACCTGTGTGCGACCCATATCCCTCCAAACATTTCTTGTTCGTACACGTATCTAAATGCCTTAGAAACATCATTCATTACTTCCTCTTGATTTTCATCACACAAGTGAACAAGTCTTCATGTAAATGAGTTTCTTTTCATATCTTTTTAGTACCTTTAATTTCTCAACTTAAAAATATGCCCTCTAGTCTGGAAATCCACCACACAAGAGAAAATACATCTGCTGTTAACCTTATCCATATCCCTCATGTTTTTATACACCTCTTTAATTGCACCTTTCAAGCTCTTGGGGGAGAAAAAGGCCCCAGCCTATCCTGCCTCTTCTTCCAACGCAAACATTGCATTCCAGGCAACGTCTGGTTAATCTCTTTTGAATCATCTCCAGCATAATGCTATCATTTCTTCTGCAGGGAGATCGGAACTAGACACATTTATCCAGGTGAAATCTCACCAACGTCATAGTATTCTAAATGAAATGTTCCGACTCATGTACACAAAGGTCTGAGCAATGAAGACAAACATGACAAACGTCTTCTTGGCAACCCTATCTATATGTGATGCAAACTTAAAGAATTATGCACCTGAAACCTAACTGTCAGACCTGTATGTGTATGATTCACAGGTTTCGCCTGAAATCATTTATTTTAAAAAGGCAAAACATTGTTTACTCTTCAGTCATTCGGTAACTGAACTGTATTTATAGCCAATGCAAATATTTCTGCAAGGATCCCCGCCGTTTCCTGCCTAACTTCCCGCAAAGTCCCTGGATACAATGGATTAAGTACTGGAGATTTATCCAATTTGAAATTATCGAAGACGTCCAAGATTTTCTCTTCTGTTTTGTTAAATATTATTTTGTTGTGTTTTCGAGGCTCCATTGTTTACGTCCACCGGAAAAACTGATGACTAACACTCATTTCATATCTGTCCCATCTTCTGAGGTTCCACACAAGGAAGACATCGTTAATGTTTAATGAGCTATACTTTCAGTCGAGCTGTTCTTTTGTTCGTTATGTACTTACAGAATACCTTTGGATTACCCTTAATCTTAGTTTCTCACGATATCTCATATCTTCTATTTGCCTTCCTGATCTCCCACCTGAGAATGGCCCGTCACTCTTTACACTGTTCAAAAGGTTCATTAGAACACGGTTGTTTGTATTAGATATGTGGTTTTGTTATTATTGACTCAATATGTTTCCTGAAGAAGGGCTTATGCCCGAAACGTCGATTCTCCTGTTCCTTGGATGGTGCCTGACCTGCTGCACTTTTCCAGCAACACATTTTCAGCTCAATATGTTTTACATCCATTGTGTTCTCACCCTGCGAAGTTATATTTCACTCTAATTGGAGCATAATGACTCTGGACTCTCGCTATCACATTTTTGAATGCTTCCTATTTATCAGACGTCCCATCACCAATGAACACTCTACTCCAATCAATTTTTGAAATCTGAAAATCAAAACATGGAGCTGCCAGGCCTGTTCTTACATCGCCCAGAATTTTGTCATATGACATCCCAAGCCAATGTTGCAAATCACCAGCCTTACCTGTAAGAGGCCTAACATTGAAATAAACGCAAATTAATTATTCAGAGATTTTTTGCAAGGTTTGTGAAGGTTTGTAGCTCAGGTTGAGATTTAGGTTGTAGGTTTGCTCTATTTTTGGTGTTTTTGACGATTTTTAGGAATTCCTGGGTGGATTAGATGGAGTGCTGTGACTCTTCTAATACGTATTTCAGTCTTGCGTGTAATTCTTTGGCCAGTCTGTAAGTTGGTGTTCCGGGTAGTGCTACTATAGGTCTGAGGGGGGCTCCTGGTTTATGGATTTTTGGTAGACCATAGAATCGTGGGTTATTGGTCCCGTCGGGTATCATTTTCTGGAATTCTGTCTTGTTTAATTGTCCAGAAGTGTGTAATTTTCTTAGGAGATAGGATAGAAGAGTCACAGCACTCAATCCACTCCACCCAGAAATTCCTAAAAATCATCAAAAACACCAAAAATAGAGGAAGACGAAGCAATGATCTCATTCGACGTAACAGCCCTGTTCACCTCCATCAACATCGATTTGTCAAAGGAAACACTTACCACACTTTTAGAAGAGACCATCACACACACACCAACCACCATCAATCACATTACCAACGAAAACATCATGAAGCTAGTGGACCTGTGCCTCACCACCCACTTCACTTTCAACAACATAGTCTACAAACAAACCAACGGCACACCCATGGGATCTCCGCGATCAGGATTCATAACAGAAGCAGTAATGCAAAGACTAGAACAAACAGCCCTACCAAACATCAAACCAAAAATGTGGGTCCGCTACGTAGATGACACATTTGTCATCACAAAACGAAACAAGATAGAAGAGACATTTAACATCATCAAAACACCCTCACAGGCATAAGGTTCACCAAGGAGGAAGAACCCGACAACAAACTCGCATTCCTGGACGTCACAGTCGAAAGAAAGGACAACGGAGAACTACAAACCTGCATATACACAAACACTGATCAAATACTTAACTACACCAGCAACCATCCCAACACACACAAACGAAGCTGTATCAGAACACTATTCCAATGAGCCACCACACACTGCAGCACAGACGAACTACGCAAAACAGAGGAGAATCACCTGTACAACGTATTCAAGAAGAACAGATACTCAAAAAATACAGTGCGCAGATTCCTCAAGAACAAACCATGACAAGCAGACCAAACACAGCCAGAAACCCTAACCACCTTACCATACATCAAAGAAATTTCAGAAATGACAGCCAGACTACTAAGACCCCTCGGAATCCTAATAGCACACAAACCCACCAACACTCTCAAACAAGAACTAACAAACTTAAAAGAGCCAGTACATTCCATGGACCAAACCAACGTCATCTACAAAATTCCATGCAAGGACTGCCACAAACACTACATAGGACAAACAGGAAACCACAACGCCATAAACAAACACATAGATCTAGATGCCATCTATCAACCCCTCAGAAAACGAACAGGAAATGACATCACCACAAACCCCAGGAACCCCATCCCGGAGAAAGATATTAATAGAAAGCAGGAGACAACAGCTTCGCTTCACTTGGAGGTCGCCACTGATGATGTTACCTAGCCAGGTAATAAAACGTCTGGATATCAAACCTACAGCTCAGCGAGTAAACCTACACCCGAAATTATTCAGAGTTTTATTCATTCTTTGACTTGCTCTTCTCTGTCTCCTGTCATCAATTTATTCTTTCCAGAATCACAACCGTCCTCATCTGCGTTTCTATTTAGTCTGTTAATTTGTCTTCGTTCACCCCTTTTCTTTCGTAGTTTGCAGGATCCCTTAATATAATTTGAGAAATCTTCCCGCAAGGATATTCATTCCTTTGAAGTACTGATAAACCCATTCTACTTGAGCAGGTCTTTTCTGCCCCAAAAGAGAAGCCAAGGGTCTAAGAACCTAAACCCCTGAACATGACACCCTCTACAGACATTGACTTATCTCCTTTACCCTTTGTTTTTTTTTCCATTGTTTGAGTAAACCAGAGAATCCTACTTATGGCGTGCTGTTTTTTTAATCTTCTACCTAACCTGTCACATTCACTCTGTGAAGCCTTAAATATGTTATTCTTGCAAATACGTGCAATAACTTACGATTTCTCACTCTCCCCCTTAACGATATGCTTCAAACATTTCGAGATCTTCTGATTCCTAACATTAGGAAAACATCCTTCGATCCTACATTCACGGTTATAATCGCAGAATAACCTGTCTGGCACTTGACGGGACAATCCCTTAATACTGATTGCTTTAAATTTTCTCAAACGCTGCCTAACATAAGACACATTCATTGTGTCCAAAGTTTGACTGTCTCATGAATTTTCCTAGCGGAGACCATAACTAAGAATTTGATTGTGAAGGCAACAATCACAAAAGACTTCTGAAGTAATTTCTTACCTTTCGTGACAGTCACCCATCTCTCTGAGTATCCTGCGCTTTAATCACTTCTCCAAATCAATTAGCCTGACATCTCTGTGTCTCTTGTATGAGCTGAACGTTATTAAGTCTAAAAAGAAGCAATTTAAAATGACACCTTGAACACAAAATAAACGACTTTTCTGCACCAAAGACTTAACATCGGGCATGCAGAAATTAAGAATTTTAAAAAATCAAGCGTTAGAATCTTAAATAAAATCAACCGCTGAGTTAAAGGATTGAGTAAAAATTGCTCCTGCTCAAATGTTCCAGCAGACAGCTTTCAAACTTCTGATTTAAAAAGCAACTCAATGCAGATGTTGTCAAAGCGTCGGCC
The DNA here is from genome assembly GCF_037043375.1 of Chiloscyllium plagiosum. Classification (NCBI taxonomy): domain Eukaryota; kingdom Metazoa; phylum Chordata; class Chondrichthyes; order Orectolobiformes; family Hemiscylliidae; genus Chiloscyllium; species Chiloscyllium plagiosum. Next base: position 32,693,494 of record NW_028270165.1, read on the forward strand.
TCTCCAAAAACTCCATAAACACTACACCACGTAAAACAAACTCGCCTCCACAATTTAAAACAAGTATCTTTAGCAATGATTGAATCAACATAAATTCTACACATATAAGTTTCCAGAAAAATAAACGAGCCGTCCACGTACAGATCTCTCCAAAAGGTCTGTCTTGAACCTCGATGCTCCAAATGTAGTACAAGGGTAACAGTATTCAAATACATAAATTTTGATAAAAGGCCTGTGTGTGCTCTTTTAAGATTAGATGGATTTGTAGTGATCTCTTATACATATTAGATTGATGAATATTTGTAAGCAGCAGATATGACTTCGCTATGTCAGTTCGTTTGCACAATGCATGTATTCTTTTTTTTATCGGGGAAATAATACACTCCACTTCCTGTGGTGCCCATTAATCCCCTGTTTATTTTTTTTAATCTTTTTTTTTAATTTATCCCCCACACTACCACCTAAGTGCGATAGTGTTTATTTTTTTCCCCAGCACCCATGGTGTGTGTGTGCAGGTGTGAGACACAGTGAAAGACACAAAGTGCACGAATCTTTGTTCAATTTCCACCACCAGGAAGCTAGGAAAACACCCAGGTGGCCAGTGACAAACACTGCCCTTCACATCAAAGGACAATGCTGTGTGATCAAAAAAGTGAAGGGGAGGGTAGAGACTAAATCACAATAGAGTTGGAGGGAGAAATAATGCACTCCACTCCCTGCGGCGCCCACCTCTCCTTGAACAACTCCAGGGTGTTGGTGGACACCGCGTGCTCCTTCTCCAAGGACACCCGGGTCCTAACGTAACCGCGGAAGAGGGGCAGGCAGTCGGCCCTAACGACCCCCTCCACGGCCCGCTGCCTGGACCTGTTGATGGCCAGTTTGGCCAGGCCCAGGAGCAGACCCACGAGGAGATCTTCAGACCTGCCCTCCTTCCTCCGTACCGGGTGCCCAAAGATCAGGAGCGTGGGACTGAAGTGCAACCAAAGCAGAGGAGGAGGTTTTTCAGAAAATCAAAAAGATGCAAACGCCCACACCCAATATATACATGGTCCACGGACTCCACACCGCCACAGAACAAGCAGTTGGGCTGGGAGTCCGTGAACCACCGCAACCTGCGGTTGCAGGGGACTGCTGCGTGCAGGACCCTCCATCCCAGATCCCTGAGAGAAAGGGGGAGGACTCCCGCGTAGAGAGCCCTCCACTGGGGATCCCCACCGCCCGGTGGCAAATAGGCACGCCAAGGCATGTCCGGACGGTGGATGAGGGAGAAGAGGTGGACGGTGTGCAGCAGCAGTCTATATAGGGCCCGCCTTTTTACACCCTGAAAGGGAACAAAATTAAAATTCCGGAGGCGGCTCAGGTTGTGGGGCACAGGCTCCCGCGGGAAGTACGGGAACTTGGGGCCAATGTTAAATTCCGTCCGGGCTGGGGTGAGCGCGGACGGGATCCCACCGCACACCTGAGCGTCCTCCAACTGGTGCACTACATCGGGTCCGAGCACCGCCGTTTTAAGGCGTCGGATGGCGGTGGCCACGTACCGGACGTCTACCGCTGCTCTGCTCGCTATGTCCTGCGGCAGCGTCCAGCCCAGGCCCCCGGCACCCAGCACGTCCCCGACCCTGGTCACCCTCGCCGCCATCGCCCTCCCCTCCGACAGCCACTCGAACCTGCGAGTACGGAGATGCGGATTCCTGATCAACGGTTCCCTGACGACAGCCGCTACTCCAGCCGGAGGGTAGGCGCGGCACGATTCGACCATGTTCCAAACAGTGATCAGGTTCTGGTAAAAGACAGGCAGCGTCTTGAGGGCGACCTCCAAACCGTCACGGTCGACGAACAGGAGCTGCGTGTCGTAGTTGAGGTTACGCACCTGGTGGAAAAAATACGTCACCAGGGCGCACCACCTAGGAGGAGGCTCGACGTAAAGGTATCGCTGCAAGATCTGAAAGTGGAACGTCGCGACCTGGGTGCGGATGCACACCAGCGACTGACCGCCCTCCTCAATAGGGAGACTCAGAACCTGCGCAGCGACCCAGTGCATCTTTTTGTCCCAGAAGAAGTCGACCAACGTTCTCTGGATGTCATCGACAAAGCCAGGAGGAGGGACCAAAGTGACCAGCTGGTACCACAGCATGGCGGCCACCAGCTGGTTTATGACCAGCACTCGACTCCTGTAAGATAGCACTCGGAGCAGTCCTGTCCAGCGGCCTAGGCGAGCCGAGACTTTGGCCTCCAGCTCCTGCCAGTTGGCCGGCCAGCATTCCTCAGCCGGGTTGAGGTAGACCCGCACAATACATGTATAAGCCAGTGATAGTTTAAATTATGCACAGGCCATTCTAGAGTAAATTTGGAAACAATTGTCACGCACAGTGTGCATTAACTCTCAAAAGATGGTGGTTCCTGGGAAGTTCAAATCAATTAATGTGTGTTATCGAAGTTGTCAAGGTGCATAGAATTAAAGTCTTAAACGTTTTTTGTGTGAGACGTTTTTTACGATCTAAATGAACTAAAGTATTGTCTGTCTAATCTGAGATGTTGCCTCCGTTTCCTCGGACATGCAATAGCTAGCGTTATTCTCTAGGTGGCGTGAAATGCTGTGACATGAACCCATTCTCCTTTACAGAAGTGTACCATGACAGCAAAACATACACTGATTTCTGACCGTGCTGCACTGTGTAATTTTCTGCGGGAAATCCATTAAGTATGGCTTAGTTTCGAATTATAGAAAGGACATGGCTTCAAGTTATCTCCTGAGATAAAAAGCTGAAAACTTTCAATTGAGTTTCGCTTCTGTATTACACAATTGAATTCGCCCGTATGACTGCGATAAGTGAGGGAAGAAGTTATGCACGGAAAACATACTGGCAGGATTTCTTTTGTCTTGTATAATTCGTATGAAGCATATTGGTGAAACCAGACAAAGATTAGCATATTCTGACCATCACACAAATCAGGGACATAGTATGCGAGATTTAACCTCACTGTTCCTTGAACTTTTGCGTTGTTTTCAGGCTATTGAATTTAATGTTAACCATTCAATTGTTTTGCAAGTGTGTTCTTGGACTCTGTAAGGTATTAAAATCACTTCTCGAAATCCCAATGTTATGTCACTTCTGCCCATATTTTTCGATAATATGAAAGGGAGTGAAGCTATTTCATGTGTAATGTTGACGATTTTGAACTGTTCCCACAATGTTGACGACGTTTGAATGAATGCATATCAATAACTATTGTAAATCATTGACTCAAATTTGATTTTGTAGACTAATACAATTTTCAGCTCTCCTAATGCTTCCGTACAAGAGCTTTTGAGGCATTTGCAATACTCAGGAAATGCATGAAATGAAGCTGTTTTTGCAAACTTTAGGACATTGAAAGCATCTAATGTGAGGTCTGTCTTAAATTACAGATATATGTTAGTAAGGGATCGCGTTAAGAATGAGCTACGTAATGAAGCCAAGCGATCTTGGGACTCTCGCCCTTGCTTGCTAATTCAAGGTGTGCCACTAAAAATGGACGATGTGTCTCAGGCCACTGACAATGGACAATGCGGCTCATTGCAGTAACATTTTGGGGTGACATCTTATAAGATTGTTTAAAAGACATTGTAAAAATAATTTTCAATATCGGCCCAAGATAGTGGTATCTCAGTAAGGACCAAATTTATTGACCTGTACCTTCAGCATTGGAAAATCAGGGATCATTCACTGCACAATGTCAAATCCCTGCCTTCTCCTGTAATGATAAAGCCAATTGCATTCATAAGCTGTATAATAATTATTTCAACACTAGCCATAATATCCAATGCTAAGATATCAAGATCTGCTAATTATTTTTTTCAATAATTGTTTTATTTTACTGAATCGAGCTTCCAAGTCTGTACAGTTAGTATAATTATTTCTGTCTTTCATGAACAATGAAGAACTCAAGACTATGATGCAGCTGATTGCTAAAATCCGTGACACTAATTCAATGACTGTCTATACTGCTTCTTTGTTATGTGATGAATTCAGAACCACGTTGCTCTACTGTCTGGAAGTACAAGGTCATTCGTTAGCATGGGTTCAACCAGCGCTTGCCATCTAGACATGTTTTGTGCAGTCCCCTATGTAATGTAGATTGTAACAGATTAAAAACAATAATCTCGCAAGGAGGAATTGTAGATGGGAATTAAGAGCTGGTCGTTTTAATGCTGCCTACTTCACGGGAGACAGTTTCCATTCGACCTGACTTTCCTACCGGTAGGAAACATTGAAAGTAAATGAATAGAGCTCTGAACACCGGTTGTTTATTTAAAACTTGATTTTTTAAAATTTTACTTGCAAAAGCAACACCATTTATAAAGCGAACGTAGGCAATTATTGACGTAGTCATTGGAACGAACTGAATAACATTGAACTTCGAAAACACATGTTAGTTTTTAGGCCAGAGTTTCAGCAAAACAAATGAATATCAACATGGATCACAAAATAGCAAGCACATTTCACACCTCTACATTGAAGAATATAAAAGCAGTAACGAAATGAAAACACAACAGGGACATGTATTGGTGACAGCATTGCATTTCCACAGTTCGGGGAACTGAGTGCAAGTTTCTACTGTTTCAGACATTACATTTTTCATTTGAAAATCACAATCATGACAGTCTTGTCAATTAAGTCAATTCAAAGTCTCAGAAACACGTGGGAATACAGTATAAGATACTGAGCAAGCAAATGACAAAGATGTTACAAGGTTTGGAATGGCCCAGTCATTTCAGGAATGAATCACTGATCCACTCAAAACGAGATTTATTCTCTTATAATTAATCATTTTCATTGCAACTTGTAAGGTTTGCAGCTGGATAAACAGCAGATAAATCTTTCATTTGCATTCTAGCTATGATTATGCAGACCATCTTGTGTCGATTTGACGTTCTTTTGCCTTTGACAGTAGAGAGAGATAACGAATCGTTTTAAAGTATGTTGGAAAATAGCCCTTCGTCAATTTGCCTTTCAGCAACTATTATAACAACAATTTTGATGGAATTCGTAACAATGGTTTAAAAAAGGAATCATATTTGGAACACTTTTCCACATATGTGTTGTTACTGACAGTAATGGCAGTGCACAGTACCCATTAGATTTCTGCAAGAATGTGAAATCCTGGGACTGTGTTAAGGTGGAATACAATTGAATGCTACTCTCATGAATTTTTATTAAGTGCTCTCTAGGCTCTGTATCTTGAAATATCCTGAAGATATTTTCAACATTGCCTTCGTTAGTTCAAGCAAACGAAACGATTACTCACATTCAGCACTGATAGCCTTAGTATTTAGCAAATAACAAAACAAACAGAGGAATTCTTCATCTCGCGCTAGCAGATTATTAGTGAACAACAGTGGGGAGAAGAACGTTCAAGCTTGTAGATTTGTTTTCAAGTCATCTCAAACACAATTTTTGGATGATGCATTTTTTGATTCTATACTAATGATTTGAACTTCTGTGATCTATCTAATGCTCTTGGGTAAACGTTCTATGTTTGACCGCCTGTCTGTTCGGAAAGTTACTCTTTACTAGTCACAAATATATATCGAAAATACCTCTTACAGGCTAGTTACATTAGATACACATCAAATTTTCAAAATGTTACCAACATTTGGCAACTTTCAAAGATTTGTCTTCACCTTATTAAATTGGGGAAGTGTAATTTCCTCAGTCTGAAGCAGTTACAAGGAATTTCCTTAACATCAATACATAAAAAAGAAAGCGTGATGGCAAACATTAATGATGAAAAATGTGCGAGCAATTCCCATTCCTTAGTTGAGAGTAAATAGGATGACACGTTGAAGTGATGCCGTGGAGCAGTCAAAACGGTTGAGAGCGAAAATCGATTCAATGCGATTTGCGATCAGCATCTAATGGAGCTTTATTCACAAGCTTTCAATGAAATCAGATGTAATTACTTTCAATAGTGGAGGTCAGTTCACCTGCAGGGAGGAGAAGTGCAATAATTACGAGAAGAAATGTATAAAAACATTTAGAATTCTAATGCATTCACAAAAAGGCAAAAACAGACGATAGTTATGAAGTCGGGTCATCTGGAATATGATCTGGAAACGATTGACAAAAGATCACGCCGAGGTAACCTCAACTCTGGTTAGACATGCCCTGAAGTATGGAAAGAACACAGAGCAATTTAAACTAGGAAGAAAGACAAATGGAGCATAGATTCATGTTTTCAGAGATAATTAAGTTCAGTTGCACAGGAGACAAATTCTCTGGTGATTTAGCAAATCAAACGAGTACAAATAAAGGTAGATCATGGCCCCTGAGGGCAAATGTCAGGTTTGTTTTTCAATTGATGAAGACAGATCAAGTTTGATTTCAAAACATCAGCAAATTATAAGTTCCTGTTATTACCCTGATTGAATTAATTTTCGTTCTACAGCGTCATCCTGCCAGCAACTTGAAATGGCCTCACTGAAAACAGTTGACACCGTGATCACTGCTTCAGTAATGCTGTGCCAACATATGCTTCAGAGGCCAGTTAAAGGAAAACTGTAAAAGCACACCCTGAAGCATATAACGACAAATTGTTGAGAATCAAATTTCGAAAATTTCTCCAGGAAATTCCAGGATAATCTGTTTTCCATGCTCTAGCAAACCCGAAAGAATTAACTGATGACACATTATGTATGTGTGCTTTCTTTAAAATACAAGTGATTAAAATTAAAAATTATAATTAGGCTCATGAATACTCCTTGAACACGTCCAAAGAAACTATGAAACCTCCTCTACTTTAATCTGGTGCCCTTTGAAATGAGGTTCTCACCTACTTCCTAAGCAACCAACTGTCATGCAGGAATTCATTTTTTTTCTGAGGCAAAACATTTTCATCAACCAAAACAAAAACTAAACGTCTGTGGATACAGTAAATCAGAAACAAAAATAGGAATTGATGGGAAATCTCCGCGGGTTTGGCAGCATATGTAGAGAGAGAGTAGGTTTGACGATGTTGGTGCAGTAATCTTTCTTCAGAACCTCTGCATTTGTATTTGTTTGATAGATTAAGGCAGTGTGTGGGACATAAGGAGTTGGACATTCTGTTATTATTACATTTAATTCTTAACTTTGTGTTTGACTGCAGAGGCCACACATCAAGAAGGATACATTGGTCATAGAGTCTGCATAGCACAGAATCACCGGAATGAAGTCGTGCCTATAAACATCAAATGGATGCTGGCTAGTTGCAGTGATCATGATGAATTACTATTAAAGATAAATTACTCGGGGAGGCTGAGATTAGCTCTGAGAGAAATGCAGTGAAACAAGATAACACTTGAGATGCATGAAACCGAAGTGTTGAACTGGTAACTCCGTCATCGTTATCTAATGGTGATAAGGATGATGATGGTCACAAAGTACAGAAGGATGAGGGATAATAGTATTAATTAGTGCTAACATATTAGAGAGTGATGTGATGAACCTCTTTTTTTTTTCAAATAAAGGGTGTTGGAGATGTTGAAGTCGCCTACTCAAATTTGTGAGCATGTCGAGGGCCACTTTCATTGCAAGAAGGCATTTCAGACCCTTGCATTTATCAGTATGCATTGTATACATGTAAGATCAGGACGGTTATGTTGAAGCTGACCAAAATATTGGTGAGACCACAGCTGAATTACTGTCTGCAGTACTGTTAGAAAACTATATGAAGGATATTTCTGAACTGGAAGGAGTTTGGAGAATATTAACCAGAAATGGAGAGCTCTCGATGTGAACAGATACTATATACCTCCTGATTGCTTTCTTCACAACAGAAAAAACAGATTATGAACGTGATTGAGGTGTACGTGACTATAAGTGGCATGAACAGGGTAGATGTGAAAATGCTGTTTCCTTTAGTTGAGGATTCAGTAAGCAAGGGACATGTTTGAAAATAAACGGAAAAGGGAGAGTTGGGAGGAAAAGTGGCAGATGGATTTCAATCCAGAAAACTGTGAGGTGATGCATTTGGGCAAGACCAATTCTAGAGCGAAATATACAATGAACCTTGGGAAAGGTTGTTGGGCAGAGAGATCTGCGAGTGCAGGTCGATTGTACCCTGAAGGTTGCTGCACAGGTGGGTAGAGTGGTCAAGAGGGCATGTGGTATGCTTGCCTTCATTGGACGGGGTATTGATTATAAGAGCTGGCAAGTCATGTTAAAATGGTACAAGACATTGGTTCGGATGCATTTAGAAACATGTGTACAGTTCTGATCGCCAAGTTAGCAAAAGGATGTGAGCGCTTTGGAGACGGTGCAGAGAAGGTTAACCAGGATGTTGCCTGGAATGGAAGGTGCTAGCTATGAAGAAAGGTGGAGTAGGTCAGGTTAATTTTCATTAGAAAAAAAGAGATTGAGGAGGGACCTAATTGAGGTTTACGAAATCATGAAGGGTATAGACAGGGTGGATAGAGACAAGCTTTTTCCCAGGGTGAATGATTCAGTAACGAGAGGTCACACTTTCAAGGTGAGAGGTGGAAAGTTTAAGGGGGTCACACGCGGTAGGTACTTCACACAGAGGGTGGTGGGCGTTTGGAAGACTTTGCCAGCAGAGGTGATAGAGGCAGGCAACGTAGATTCATTCAAGATGCGTCTGCACAAATGCATGAGTAGGTGGGGAGTAGAGGGATACAGATGATAAAGAATTAGAAAGCAAATTTGGATCGGCTCTGGCTTACAGGGTCGAAGGGTCTGTCCCTGGGCTGTAAATTTTCTTTGTTTGTTGTTCTTTGGAACGCGTGTCAGAATGAATTTTATGCAATATTTACTCGGGCAGTGGTGGGCTTCTGGATTGCACTGCCTCGGAGTGTACTAAAAGCGAGAAACGTTATAATATTTAACTGTGAACGTGGATGATCACTTCAAGTGTCATCACATTCAACACAAATGGCTGAAAGTAGGATTAGAGTAGTTAGGTCGGTGCAGACTCAAAGTCTTGAAGTTCCTCTTGTGTGTTCTGTGTATGTATTTCTCTACCATCAGGACAAACAAGCTTTCTGCATTATTTGAAGGACCTGGTGTTGGAGTGTACAAAGTTAAAAATCACACAAGATTAGTTTATAGTCCACCAGGTATATTTGGAAATACGAGCTTTCAAAGCAATGCTCCTTCATAGGAGCAGCGGTCCGAAAGCTAATGCTTCCAACTAAAACTCTTGGGCTACAACCTGGTGTGGCGTGATTTTTAAACCTTTCTGCTTCTATCCTGTAAAGTCATCACCGAATCTTGTAGTTTACACGCAAAGCCGCCTCTCATGTCCATGTTTTTTTTCCCATCTTTTCGCAGTGATCTGCTACTGCTCCATCATTAAATAATGGTTTCCCCATTCCTTCACGGAGATTTTGAATTATTTGAAACAATTATTTGTGAGCTTCTTTCCATCTATTTAGTTACCTTTATAACCACAGGTATCAATATATTTCACCTTGTCCAGCTTAGTACAAATAAATACAAACTATTTCCTTATAAACCGTTGTCTGTCCTTTGATGAGTCGACACTAACTATTAAGCATTATTTGATTACTGACATATTTTTGTTCTTTAAGTCCACATTTCATCATGTGTGTTTGCATTCCTCTGCGCAAAAGTCCTAATGAGGACATTTATTCAAAATGGCAGTTAATCACCCAAGTTCGATATCATTCATTATACAGGATAAGTTATTTGTTTGAAATTAATATACATTATTATGTGCCGCTTAACCGCATCTCAGCTATGAATGCAGTAGAGTTGCTGAATGTCATTCTGCTGTAAAAATGCATCATTACCTTAAGCACAGTTACAAATGTGCTGTATAGCATACTGAGAATAAACAGGATGACGAAAGTCATGATGGATAAGGAGCTGTTGGCATCTCCATCGACATTTTCTAGTTCGTTTTCTTCGCTGCCATAGTCTTCTGGGTATTCCATTATTTCTGGGTTATCTGCAATTAATGGATGAATATTTACGCAAAATTAGTCACGTTGAGTAAACATTTCAGGTCAAGTATCTGTAATATCATGGCACTGGCAATCGTGAGATATTAAGCACATTTGTCATCAGACTGAGTGAATTCAAATAAAGGAATTAATGGTCTATCATAGGACTGTCATCACAGAGTAGATTGCATAGTTGTCAGAACAGGCAAAAGAGGGCAGAGAATAGCAAACATGGCTTTGTCAGAGAGACGTCATGCCTATCATATTGGTTAGATTATTTTGAAAGTGCAATAAAGTGTGTGGACAGCGAGAGTTTAGTTGATGTAACTTATGTGTGGATTGTAGCAAAGTTTTTGAAAGACCCCTTACTGGAGATTGATTGAGATGGTTAAAGTACGTAGACTTGAGGGAAATTTGGCGTGCTCGTACAGAAACTGCCTCAGCAATAGGACACAAAGTGCAATGGTAGAAGGCTGTTTGAATAATTAAAGGTTTGAGTGCAACGATGCATCACGAGGATCAGTACGAGGACCCTTATTGTTCGTTATATACATAAGCAATTTAGATTAAAAAAATGTCGGGGTGATATGAATCAAATGTGCAGATGACACCGCGTTTGCTTGAATGGTCAATAGTGAAGATCCTTGTAGGTTATTTGAAAATATAGATAAGATGTTGAAATGGGCAGACCTGCGGCAGATGGTAATTATCCCTGATAAGCGAGATGGTGCACTTTGGAAGAAGAAATAAGACGAAGGAGTATCATGAGACACTTACTTTCATCTGTCGTGGTATGGACTATAAGAAAGTAATGTTGGACTTGTACATGATGTTAGTCTGGCAAGAATTGGAGTATGATGTGCAGTTCTGGTCACGTCACGACAGGAAGGATGTGATAGGATTAGAGGGGATACACAGAAG